>NW_027207802.1:0-89892 GCF_963455315.2 Globicephala melas
AACCGATTTCAGGAGGTAGACTGGAATTGCATTGAAAGCATAGGAAAAGAGGCAGAACGTCCACAATGATGCACTTGGCCAAAAAGGGCGTATGCGTTTTTTCCTGAATATATTCAGGAAAAAACGCATACGCCCTTTTTGGCCAACCAAGCAAGCTTGCAAAGGAAATCTGCACTACAATGAAGTCTCACTTCCCCCCGGTCAAAAGGGCCATCTGAAAAAAGTGTAAAATCCAGAAAGGCAGGACAGGCCATGGAGAACTGGGAGCCTTGTTATGCTGATGGGCGGGATGTAAATTGCCAACAGACACTCGGGAGAAGTGTATGGTGTTTCCTGAAACGTCTAAAAAACAAAGCAACAGAGCCTAGGGCACTTCCACTTATGGTCCTATAGCTTAGGGAAATTAAAATCAAAAAGATACAGCCACCCCAATGTTTGGGACGCCTCTGTTTACAAGAACCTCGTTTACCGTACAAGTTCAATATCACAGAAAGTGAAAAATGGATAAAGAACTTGTGGTACTTACGTACAATGCAGTATCACTCAGCAGTGAAATCTATGTCATCAGGCCCGTAGCAGCACAATGAGTGGATTCAGGTACGATGATTCTAACTGAAATAAGTCACACAGAAAAAGAAACATCATAAGATATCAGTAATACACGGAATGTAAACTTGGCTACACAGGAACTGAATTACAGAACAGAACAGGGTCTCAAATTTAGAAAACCAACTTATGCTTGTTTAAGGGTAAAGGTGAGTTGGGGTGCTGCATAAAACCAGAGATTGAAATGAGCACAGATAAAGTTCCTTAAGCCAAATATGGAATAGACAAGAGCTACTCCTTGCTCAACGAAATGGACTCAACACCGCATATTAAACGCCTAAGAATGTACCTGACTCTTAAGTATCTTAAAACCTATGGATTGCTATGTCTCCGAAAGAGAATCAAGCATGTGTACAGGGACATAAACGCAGCAGTGATAGGATTGGAGAGGTTCGGTGAGCAAATGAAGACCCTTTGAAGTCATATTGCATGGTACCCATTCCACGGGTTTCAACTACCCAGGTTTAAGGTATTCTTCCTTCAGCTAAAACATGCATGTGGAACCTAGAGTATGATCAACCATGTGATCGGGAGACGTGTTCAAATATGTCTCAGTTTTCGTACCCTGGTACTCGGGTGCAACATTCCAGACGCTTTACTAACACTCTCCCGACTTGGAGAGTCAGTCCCTTTAACCTCCTGTTTGGCCCAGTTTGCAATTTCTGCGGAAGATGAACAGGAATAGCGAGAACCAATGAGAGACTAGCTGGAGGTGTCTGGACGGGCAAATTTAACTCTCATTTCCCACCAGGAAGAGGAAATAACCAAAGGCTCAGCGTGCCGTGCCGGAACCAGATTAGGGCCTGAAGCCATCCTGCGGTGTTGCGGCCAGCTCACAAGAAAACGAGTTGAAGAAAGGAGCTCAGGGGCACTGTAATTCACAAACCTGCAGAGTTATAAATGACAACTATCGTCCAAAAATATACTGAAGTAAGGCTGCCAAGAGGACTTGAAAGCGGGGCAGAATTGCAGGAAACCGATTTCAGGAGGTAGACTGGAATTGCATTGAAAGCATAGGAAAAGAGGCAGAACGTCCACAATGATGCACTTGGCCAAAAAGGGCGTATGCGTTTTTTCCTGAATATATTCAGGAAAAAACGCATACGCCCTTTTTGGCCAACCAAGCAAGCTTGCAAAGGAAATCTGCACTACAATGAAGTCTCACTTCCCCCCGGTCAAAAGGGCCATCTGAAAAAAGTGTAAAATCCAGAAAGGCAGGACAGGCCATGGAGAACTGGGAGCCTTGTTATGCTGATGGGCGGGATGTAAATTGCCAACAGACACTCGGGAGAAGTGTATGGTGTTTCCTGAAACGTCTAAAAAACAAAGCAACAGAGCCTAGGGCACTTCCACTTATGGTCCTATAGCTTAGGGAAATTAAAATCAAAAAGATACAGCCACCCCAATGTTTGGGACGCCTCTGTTTACAAGAACCTCGTTTACCGTACAAGTTCAATATCACAGAAAGTGAAAAATGGATAAAGAACTTGTGGTACTTACGTACAATGCAGTATCACTCAGCAGTGAAATCTATGTCATCAGGCCCGTAGCAGCACAATGAGTGGATTCAGGTACGATGATTCTAACTGAAATAAGTCACACAGAAAAAGAAACATCATAAGATATCAGTAATACACGGAATGTAAACTTGGCTACACAGGAACTGAATTACAGAACAGAACAGGGTCTCAAATTTAGAAAACCAACTTATGCTTGTTTAAGGGTAAAGGTGAGTTGGGGTGCTGCATAAAACCAGAGATTGAAATGAGCACAGATAAAGTTCCTTAAGCCAAATATGGAATAGACAAGAGCTACTCCTTGCTCAACGAAATGGACTCAACACCGCATATTAAACGCCTAAGAATGTACCTGACTCTTAAGTATCTTAAAACCTATGGATTGCTATGTCTCCGAAAGAGAATCAAGCATGTGTACAGGGACATAAACGCAGCAGTGATAGGATTGGAGAGGTTCGGTGAGCAAATGAAGACCCTTTGAAGTCATATTGCATGGTACCCATTCCACGGGTTTCAACTACCCAGGTTTAAGGTATTCTTCCTTCAGCTAAAACATGCATGTGGAACCTAGAGTATGATCAACCATGTGATCGGGAGACGTGTTCAAATATGTCTCAGTTTTCGTACCCTGGTACTCGGGTGCAACATTCCAGACGCTTTACTAACACTCTCCCGACTTGGAGAGTCAGTCCCTTTAACCTCCTGTTTGGCCCAGTTTGCAATTTCTGCGGAAGATGAACAGGAATAGCGAGAACCAATGAGAGACTAGCTGGAGGTGTCTGGACGGGCAAATTTAACTCTCATTTCCCACCAGGAAGAGGAAATAACCAAAGGCTCAGCGTGCCGTGCCGGAACCAGATTAGGGCCTGAAGCCATCCTGCGGTGTTGCGGCCAGCTCACAAGAAAACGAGTTGAAGAAAGGAGCTCAGGGGCACTGTAATTCACAAACCTGCAGAGTTATAAATGACAACTATCATCCAAAAATATACTGAAGTAAGGCTGCCAAGAGGACTTGAAAGCGGGGCAGAATTGCAGGAAACCGATTTCAGGAGGTAGACTGGAATTGCATTGAAAGCATAGGAAAAGAGGCAGAACGTCCACAATGATGCACTTGGCCAAAAAGGGCGTATGCGTTTTTTCCTGAATATATTCAGGAAAAAACGCATACGCCCTTTTTGGCCAACCAAGCAAGCTTGCAAAGGAAATCTGCACTACAATGAAGTCTCACTTCCCCCCGGTCAAAAGGGCCATCTGAAAAAAGTGTAAAATCCAGAAAGGCAGGACAGGCCATGGAGAACTGGGAGCCTTGTTATGCTGATGGGCGGGATGTAAATTGCCAACAGACACTCGGGAGAAGTGTATGGTGTTTCCTGAAACGTCTAAAAAACAAAGCAACAGAGCCTAGGGCACTTCCACTTATGGTCCTATAGCTTAGGGAAATTAAAATCAAAAAGATACAGCCACCCCAATGTTTGGGACGCCTCTGTTTACAAGAACCTCGTTTACCGTACAAGTTCAATATCACAGAAAGTGAAAAATGGATAAAGAACTTGTGGTACTTACGTACAATGCAGTATCACTCAGCAGTGAAATCTATGTCATCAGGCCCGTAGCAGCACAATGAGTGGATTCAGGTACGATGATTCTAACTGAAATAAGTCACACAGAAAAAGAAACATCATAAGATATCAGTAATACACGGAATGTAAACTTGGCTACACAGGAACTGAATTACAGAACAGAACAGGGTCTCAAATTTAGAAAACCAACTTATGCTTGTTTAAGGGTAAAGGTGAGTTGGGGTGCTGCATAAAACCAGAGATTGAAATGAGCACAGATAAAGTTCCTTAAGCCAAATATGGAATAGACAAGAGCTACTCCTTGCTCAACGAAATGGACTCAACACCGCATATTAAACGCCTAAGAATGTACCTGACTCTTAAGTATCTTAAAACCTATGGATTGCTATGTCTCCGAAAGAGAATCAAGCATGTGTAACAGGGACATAAACGCAGCAGTGATAGGATTGGAGAGGTTCGGTGAGCAAATGAAGACCCTTTGAAGTCATATTGCATGGTACCCATTCCACGGGTTTCAACTACCCAGGTTTAAGGTATTCTTCCTTCAGCTAAAACATGCATGTGGAACCTAGAGTATGATCAACCATGTGATCGGGAGACGTGTTCAAATATGTCTCAGTTTTCGTACCCTGGTACTCGGGTGCAACATTCCAGACGCTTTACTAACACTCTCCCGACTTGGAGAGTCAGTCCCTTTAACCTCCTGTTTGGCCCAGTTTGCAATTTCTGCGGAAGATGAACAGGAATAGCGAGAACCAATGAGAGACTAGCTGGAGGTGTCTGGACGGGCAAATTTAACTCTCATTTCCCACCAGGAAGAGGAAATAACCAAAGGCTCAGCGTGCCGTGCCGGAACCAGATTAGGGCCTGAAGCCATCCTGCGGTGTTGCGGCCAGCTCACAAGAAAACGAGTTGAAGAAAGGAGCTCAGGGGCACTGTAATTCACAAACCTGCAGAGTTATAAATGACAACTATCGTCCAAAAATATACTGAAGTAAGGCTGCCAAGAGGACTTGAAAGCGGGGCAGAATTGCAGGAAACCGATTTCAGGAGGTAGACTGGAATTGCATTGAAAGCATAGGAAAAGAGGCAGAACGTCCACAATGATGCACTTGGCCAAAAAGGGCGTATGCGTTTTTTCCTGAATATATTCAGGAAAAAACGCATACGCCCTTTTTGGCCAACCAAGCAAGCTTGCAAAGGAAATCTGCACTACAATGAAGTCTCACTTCCCCCCGGTCAAAAGGGCCATCTGAAAAAAGTGTAAAATCCAGAAAGGCAGGACAGGCCATGGAGAACTGGGAGCCTTGTTATGCTGATGGGCGGGATGTAAATTGCCAACAGACACTCGGGAGAAGTGTATGGTGTTTCCTGAAACGTCTAAAAACAAAGCAACAGAGCCTAGGGCACTTCCACTTATGGTCCTATAGCTTAGGGAAATTAAAATCAAAAAGATACAGCCACCCCAATGTTTGGGACGCCTCTGTTTACAAGAACCTCGTTTACCGTACAAGTTCAATATCACAGAAAGTGAAAAATGGATAAAGAACTTGTGGTACTTACGTACAATGCAGTATCACTCAGCAGTGAAATCTATGTCATCAGGCCCGTAGCAGCACAATGAGTGGATTCAGGTACGATGATTCTAACTGAAATAAGTCACACAGAAAAAGAAACATCATAAGATATCAGTAATACACGGAATGTAAACTTGGCTACACAGGAACTGAATTACAGAACAGAACAGGGTCTCAAATTTAGAAAACCAACTTATGCTTGTTTAAGGGTAAAGGTGAGTTGGGGTGCTGCATAAAACCAGAGATTGAAATGAGCACAGATAAAGTTCCTTAAGCCAAATATGGAATAGACAAGAGCTACTCCTTGCTCAACGAAATGGACTCAACACCGCATATTAAACGCCTAAGAATGTACCTGACTCTTAAGTATCTTAAAACCTATGGATTGCTATGTCTCCGAAAGAGAATCAAGCATGTGTACAGGGACATAAACGCAGCAGTGATAGGATTGGAGAGGTTCGGTGAGCAAATGAAGACCCTTTGAAGTCATATTGCATGGTACCCATTCCACGGGTTTCAACTACCCAGGTTTAAGGTATTCTTCCTTCAGCTAAAACATGCATGTGGAACCTAGAGTATGATCAACCATGTGATCGGGAGACGTGTTCAAATATGTCTCAGTTTTCGTACCCTGGTACTCGGGTGCAACATTCCAGACGCTTTACTAACACTCTCCCGACTTGGAGAGTCAGTCCCTTTAACCTCCTGTTTGGCCCAGTTTGCAATTTCTGCGGAAGATGAACAGGAATAGCGAGAACCAATGAGAGACTAGCTGGAGGTGTCTGGACGGGCAAATTTAACTCTCATTTCCCACCAGGAAGAGGAAATAACCAAAGGCTCAGCGTGCCGTGCCGGAACCAGATTAGGGCCTGAAGCCATCCTGCGGTGTTGCGGCCAGCTCACAAGAAAACGAGTTGAAGAAAGGAGCTCAGGGGCACTGTAATTCACAAACCTGCAGAGTTATAAATGACAACTATCATCCAAAAATATACTGAAGTAAGGCTGCCAAGAGGACTTGAAAGCGGGGCAGAATTGCAGGAAACCGATTTCAGGAGGTAGACTGGAATTGCATTGAAAGCATAGGAAAAGAGGCAGAACGTCCACAATGATGCACTTGGCCAAAAAGGGCGTATGCGTTTTTTCCTGAATATATTCAGGAAAAAACGCATACGCCCTTTTTGGCCAACCAAGCAAGCTTGCAAAGGAAATCTGCACTACAATGAAGTCTCACTTCCCCCCGGTCAAAAGGGCCATCTGAAAAAAGTGTAAAATCCAGAAAGGCAGGACAGGCCATGGAGAACTGGGAGCCTTGTTATGCTGATGGGCGGGATGTAAATTGCCAACAGACACTCGGGAGAAGTGTATGGTGTTTCCTGAAACGTCTAAAAAACAAAGCAACAGAGCCTAGGGCACTTCCACTTATGGTCCTATAGCTTAGGGAAATTAAAATCAAAAAGATACAGCCACCCCAATGTTTGGGACGCCTCTGTTTACAAGAACCTCGTTTACCGTACAAGTTCAATATCACAGAAAGTGAAAAATGGATAAAGAACTTGTGGTACTTACGTACAATGCAGTATCACTCAGCAGTGAAATCTATGTCATCAGGCCCGTAGCAGCACAATGAGTGGATTCAGGTACGATGATTCTAACTGAAATAAGTCACACAGAAAAAGAAACATCATAAGATATCAGTAATACACGGAATGTAAACTTGGCTACACAGGAACTGAATTACAGAACAGAACAGGGTCTCAAATTTAGAAAACCAACTTATGCTTGTTTAAGGGTAAAGGTGAGTTGGGGTGCTGCATAAAACCAGAGATTGAAATGAGCACAGATAAAGTTCCTTAAGCCAAATATGGAATAGACAAGAGCTACTCCTTGCTCAACGAAATGGACTCAACACCGCATATTAAACGCCTAAGAATGTACCTGACTCTTAAGTATCTTAAAACCTATGGATTGCTATGTCTCCGAAAGAGAATCAAGCGTGTGTACAGGGACATAAACGCAGCAGTGATAGGATTGGAGAGGTTCGGTGAGCAAATGAAGACCCTTTGAAGTCATATTGCATGGTACCCATTCCACGGGTTTCAACTACCCAGGTTTAAGGTATTCTTCCTTCAGCTAAAACATGCATGTGGAACCTAGAGTATGATCAACCATGTGATCGGGAGACGTGTTCAAATATGTCTCAGTTTTCGTACCCTGGTACTCGGGTGCAACATTCCAGACGCTTTACTAACACTCTCCCGACTTGGAGAGTCAGTCCCTTTAACCTCCTGTTTGGCCCAGTTTGCAATTTCTGCGGAAGATGAACAGGAATAGCGAGAACCAATGAGAGACTAGCTGGAGGTGTCTGGACGGGCAAATTTAACTCTCATTTCCCACCAGGAAGAGGAAATAACCAAAGGCTCAGCGTGCCGTGCCGGAACCAGATTAGGGCCTGAAGCCATCCTGCGGTGTTGCGGCCAGCTCACAAGAAAGCGAGTTGAAGAAAGGAGCTCAGGGGCACTGTAATTCACAAACCTGCAGAGTTATAAATGACAACTATCGTCCAAAAATATACTGAAGTAAGGCTGCCAAGAGGACTTGAAAGCGGGGCAGAATTGCAGGAAACCGATTTCAGGAGGTAGACTGGAATTGCATTGAAAGCATAGGAAAAGAGGCAGAACGTCCACAATGATGCACTTGGCCAAAAAGGGCGTATGCGTTTTTTCCTGAATATATTCAGGAAAAAACGCATACGCCCTTTTTGGCCAACCAAGCAAGCTTGCAAAGGAAATCTGCACTACAATGAAGTCTCACTTCCCCCCGGTCAAAAGGGCCATCTGAAAAAAGTGTAAAATCCAGAAAGGCAGGACAGGCCATGGAGAACTGGGAGCCTTGTTATGCTGATGGGCGGGATGTAAATTGCCAACAGACACTCGGGAGAAGTGTATGGTGTTTCCTGAAACGTCTAAAAAACAAAGCAACAGAGCCTAGGGCACTTCCACTTATGGTCCTATAGCTTAGGGAAATTAAAATCAAAAAGATACAGCCACCCCAATGTTTGGGACGCCTCTGTTTACAAGAACCTCGTTTACCGTACAAGTTCAATATCACAGAAAGTGAAAAATGGATAAAGAACTTGTGGTACTTACGTACAATGCAGTATCACTCAGCAGTGAAATCTATGTCATCAGGCCCGTAGCAGCACAATGAGTGGATTCAGGTACGATGATTCTAACTGAAATAAGTCACACAGAAAAAGAAACATCATAAGATATCAGTAATACACGGAATGTAAACTTGGCTACACAGGAACTGAATTACAGAACAGAACAGGGTCTCAAATTTAGGAAACCAACTTATGCTTGTTTAAGGGTAAAGGTGAGTTGGGGTGCTGCATAAAACCAGAGATTGAAATGAGCACAGATAAAGTTCCTTAAGCCAAATATGGAATAGACAAGAGCTACTCCTTGCTCAACGAAATGGACTCAACACCGCATATTAAACGCCTAAGAATGTACCTGACTCTTAAGTATCTTAAAACCTATGGATTGCTATGTCTCCGAAAGAGAATCAAGCGTGTGTACAGGGACATAAACGCAGCAGTGATAGGATTGGAGAGGTTCGGTGAGCAAATGAAGACCCTTTGAAGTCATATTGCATGGTACCCATTCCACGGGTTTCAACTACCCAGGTTTAAGGTATTCTTCCTTCAGCTAAAACATGCATGTGGAACCTAGAGTATGATCAACCATGTGATCGGGAGACGTGTTCAAATATGTCTCAGTTTTCGTACCCTGGTACTGGGGTGCAACATTCCAGACGCTTTACTAACACTCTCCCGACTTGGAGAGTCAGTCCCTTTAACCTCCTGTTTGGCCCAGTTTGCAATTTCTGCGGAAGATGAACAGGAATAGCGAGAACCAATGAGAGACTAGCTGGAGGTGTCTGGACGGGCAAATTTAACTCTCATTTCCCACCAGGAAGAGGAAATAACCAAAGGCTCAGCGTGCCGTGCCGGAACCAGATTAGGGCCTGAAGCCATCCTGCGGTGTTGCGGCCAGCTCACAAGAAAACGAGTTGAAGAAAGGAGCTCAGGGGCACTGTAATTCACAAACCTGCAGAGTTATAAATGACAACTATCGTCCAAAAATATACTGAAGTAAGGCTGCCAAGAGGACTTGAAAGCGGGGCAGAATTGCAGGAAACCGATTTCAGGAGGTAGACTGGAATTGCATTGAAAGCATAGGAAAAGAGGCAGAACGTCCACAATGATGCACTTGGCCAAAAAGGGCGTATGCGTTTTTTCCTGAATATATTCAGGAAAAAACGCATACGCCCTTTTTGGCCAACCAAGCAAGCTTGCAAAGGAAATCTGCACTACAATGAAGTCTCACTTCCCCCCGGTCAAAAGGGCCATCTGAAAAAAGTGTAAAATCCAGAAAGGCAGGACAGGCCATGGAGAACTGGGAGCCTTGTTATGCTGATGGGCGGGATGTAAATTGCCAACAGACACTCGGGAGAAGTGTATGGTGTTTCCTGAAACGTCTAAAAAACAAAGCAACAGAGCCTAGGGCACTTCCACTTATGGTCCTATAGCTTAGGGAAATTAAAATCAAAAAGATACAGCCACCCCAATGTTTGGGACGCCTCTGTTTACAAGAACCTCGTTTACCGTACAAGTTCAATATCACAGAAAGTGAAAAATGGATAAAGAACTTGTGGTACTTACGTACAATGCAGTATCACTCAGCAGTGAAATCTATGTCATCAGGCCCGTAGCAGCACAATGAGTGGATTCAGGTACGATGATTCTAACTGAAATAAGTCACACAGAAAAAGAAACATCATAAGATATCAGTAATACACGGAATGTAAACTTGGCTACACAGGAACTGAATTACAGAACAGAACAGGGTCTCAAATTTAGAAAACCAACTTATGCTTGTTTAAGGGTAAAGGTGAGTTGGGGTGCTGCATAAAACCAGAGATTGAAATGAGCACAGATAAAGTTCCTTAAGCCAAATATGGAATAGACAAGAGCTACTCCTTGCTCAACGAAATGGACTCAACACCGCATATTAAACGCCTAAGAATGTACCTGACTCTTAAGTATCTTAAAACCTATGGATTGCTATGTCTCCGAAAGAGAATCAAGCATGTGTACAGGGACATAAACGCAGCAGTGATAGGATTGGAGAGGTTCGGTGAGCAAATGAAGACCCTTTGAAGTCATATTGCATGGTACCCATTCCACGGGTTTCAACTACCCAGGTTTAAGGTATTCTTCCTTCAGCTAAAACATGCATGTGGAACCTAGAGTATGATCAACCATGTGATCGGGAGACGTGTTCAAATATGTCTCAGTTTTCGTACCCTGGTACTGGGGTGCAACATTCCAGACGCTTTACTAACACTCTCCCGACTTGGAGAGTCAGTCCCTTTAACCTCCTGTTTGGCCCAGTTTGCAATTTCTGCGGAAGATGAACAGGAATAGCGAGAACCAATGAGAGACTAGCTGGAGGTGTCTGGACGGGCAAATTTAACTCTCATTTCCCACCAGGAAGAGGAAATAACCAAAGGCTCAGCGTGCCGTGCCGGAACCAGATTAGGGCCTGAAGCCATCCTGCGGTGTTGCGGCCAGCTCACAAGAAAACGAGTTGAAGAAAGGAGCTCAGGGGCACTGTAATTCACAAACCTGCAGAGTTATAAATGACAACTATCGTCCAAAAATATACTGAAGTAAGGCTGCCAAGAGGACTTGAAAGCGGGGCAGAATTGCAGGAAACCGATTTCAGGAGGTAGACTGGAATTGCATTGAAAGCATAGGAAAAGAGGCAGAACGTCCACAATGATGCACTTGGCCAAAAAGGGCGTATGCGTTTTTTCCTGAATATATTCAGGAAAAAACGCATACGCCCTTTTTGGCCAACCAAGCAAGCTTGCAAAGGAAATCTGCACTACAATGAAGTCTCACTTCCCCCCGGTCAAAAGGGCCATCTGAAAAAAGTGTAAAATCCAGAAAGGCAGGACAGGCCATGGAGAACTGGGAGCCTTGTTATGCTGATGGGCGGGATGTAAATTGCCAACAGACACTCGGGAGAAGTGTATGGTGTTTCCTGAAACGTCTAAAAAACAAAGCAACAGAGCCTAGGGCACTTCCACTTATGGTCCTATAGCTTAGGGAAATTAAAATCAAAAAGATACAGCCACCCCAATGTTTGGGACGCCTCTGTTTACAAGAACCTCGTTTACCGTACAAGTTCAATATCACAGAAAGTGAAAAATGGATAAAGAACTTGTGGTACTTACGTACAATGCAGTATCACTCAGCAGTGAAATCTATGTCATCAGGCCCGTAGCAGCACAATGAGTGGATTCAGGTACGATGATTCTAACTGAAATAAGTCACACAGAAAAAGAAACATCATAAGATATCAGTAATACACGGAATGTAAACTTGGCTACACAGGAACTGAATTACAGAACAGAACAGGGTCTCAAATTTAGAAAACCAACTTATGCTTGTTTAAGGGTAAAGGTGAGTTGGGGTGCTGCATAAAACCAGAGATTGAAATGAGCACAGATAAAGTTCCTTAAGCCAAATATGGAATAGACAAGAGCTACTCCTTGCTCAACGAAATGGACTCAACACCGCATATTAAACGCCTAAGAATGTACCTGACTCTTAAGTATCTTAAAACCTATGGATTGCTATGTCTCCGAAAGAGAATCAAGCATGTGTACAGGGACATAAACGCAGCAGTGATAGGATTGGAGAGGTTCGGTGAGCAAATGAAGACCCTTTGAAGTCATATTGCATGGTACCCATTCCACGGGTTTCAACTACCCAGGTTTAAGGTATTCTTCCTTCAGCTAAAACATGCATGTGGAACCTAGAGTATGATCAACCATGTGATCGGGAGACGTGTTCAAATATGTCTCAGTTTTCGTACCCTGGTACTGGGGTGCAACATTCCAGACGCTTTACTAACACTCTCCCGACTTGGAGAGTCAGTCCCTTTAACCTCCTGTTTGGCCCAGTTTGCAATTTCTGCGGAAGATGAACAGGAATAGCGAGAACCAATGAGAGACTAGCTGGAGGTGTCTGGACGGGCAAATTTAACTCTCATTTCCCACCAGGAAGAGGAAATAACCAAAGGCTCAGCGTGCCGTGCCGGAACCAGATTAGGGCCTGAAGCCATCCTGCGGTGTTGCAGCCAGCTCACAAGAAAACGAGTTGAAGAAAGGAGCTCAGGGGCACTGTAATTCACAAACCTGCAGAGTTATAAATGACAACTATCATCCAAAAATATACTGAAGTAAGGCTGCCAAGAGGACTTGAAAGCGGGGCAGAATTGCAGGAAACCGATTTCAGGAGGTAGACTGGAATTGCATTGAAAGCATAGGAAAAGAGGCAGAACGTCCACAATGATGCACTTGGCCAAAAAGGGCGTATGCGTTTTTTCCTGAATATATTCAGGAAAAAACGCATACGCCCTTTTTGGCCAACCAAGCAAGCTTGCAAAGGAAATCTGCACTACAATGAAGTCTCACTTCCCCCCGATCAAAAGGGCCATCTGAAAAAAGTGTAAAATCCAGAAAGGCAGGACAGGCCATGGAGAACTGGGAGCCTTGTTATGCTGATGGGCGGGATGTACATTGCCAACAGACACTCGGGAGAAGTGTATGGTGTTTCCTGAAACATCTAAAAAACAAAGCAACAGAGCCTAGGGCACTTCCACTTATGGTCCTATAGCTTAGGGAAATTAAAATCAAAAAGATACAGCCACCCCAATGTTTGGGACGCCTCTGTTTACAAGAACCTCGTTTACCGTACAAGTTCAATATCACAGAAAGTGAAAAATGGATAAAGAACTTGTGGTACTTACGTACAATGCAGTATCACTCAGCAGTGAAATCTATGTCATCAGGCCCGTAGCAGCACAATGAGTGGATTCAGGTACGATGATTCTAACTGAAATAAGTCACACAGAAAAAGAAACATCATAAGATATCAGTAATACACGGAATGTAAACTTGGCTACACAGGAACTGAATTACAGAACAGAACAGGGTCTCAAATTTAGAAAACCAACTTATGCTTGTTTAAGGGTAAAGGTGAGTTGGGGTGCTGCATAAAACCAGAGATTGAAATGAGCACAGATAAAGTTCCTTAAGCCAAATATGGAATAGACAAGAGCTACTCCTTGCTCAACGAAATGGACTCAACACCGCATATTAAACGCCTAAGAATGTACCTGACTCTTAAGTATCTTAAAACCTATGGATTGCTATGTCTCCGAAAGAGAATCAAGCGTGTGTACAGGGACATAAACGCAGCAGTGATAGGATTGGAGAGGTTCGATGAGCAAATGAAGACCCTTTGAAGTCATATTGCATGGTACCCATTCCACGGGTTTCAACTACCCAGGTTTAAGGTATTCTTCCTTCAGCTAAAACATGCATGTGGAACCTAGAGTATGATCAACCATGTGATCGGGAGACGTGTTCAAATATGTCTCAGTTTTCGTACCCTGGTACTCGGGTGCAACATTCCAGACGCTTTACTAACACTCTCCCGACTTGGAGAGTCAGTCCCTTTAACCTCCTGTTTGGCCCAGTTTGCAATTTCTGCGGAAGATGAACAGGAATAGCGAGAACCAATGAGAGACTAGCTGGAGGTGTCTGGACGGGCAAATTTAACTCTCATTTCCCACCAGGAAGAGGAAATAACCAAAGGCTCAGCGTGCCGTGCCGGAACCAGATTAGGGCCTGAAGCCATCCTGCGGTGTTGCGGCCAGCTCACAAGAAAACGAGTTGAAGAAAGGAGCTCAGGGGCACTGTAATTCACAAACCTGCAGAGTTATAAATGACAACTATCATCCAAAAATATACTGAAGTAAGGCTGCCAAGAGGACTTGAAAGCGGGGCAGAATTGCAGGAAACCGATTTCAGGAGGTAGACTGGAATTGCATTGAAAGCATAGGAAAAGAGGCAGAACGTCCACAATGATGCACTTGGCCAAAAAGGGCGTATGCGTTTTTTCCTGAATATATTCAGGAAAAAACGCATACGCCCTTTTTGGCCAACCAAGCAAGCTTGCAAAGGAAATCTGCACTACAATGAAGTCTCACTTCCCCCCGGTCAAAAGGGCCATCTGAAAAAAGTGTAAAATCCAGAAAGGCAGGACAGGCCATGGAGAACTGGGAGCCTTGTTATGCTGATGGGCGGGATGTAAATTGCCAACAGACACTCGGGAGAAGTGTATGGTGTTTCCTGAAACGTCTAAAAAACAAAGCAACAGAGCCTAGGGCACTTCCACTTATGGTCCTATAGCTTAGGGAAATTAAAATCAAAAAGATACAGCCACCCCAATGTTTGGGACGCCTCTGTTTACAAGAACCTCGTTTACCGTACAAGTTCAATATCACAGAAAGTGAAAAATGGATAAAGAACTTGTGGTACTTACGTACAATGCAGTATCACTCAGCAGTGAAATCTATGTCATCAGGCCCGTAGCAGCACAATGAGTGGATTCAGGTACGATGATTCTAACTGAAATAAGTCACACAGAAAAAGAAACATCATAAGATATCAGTAATACACGGAATGTAAACTTGGCTACACAGGAACTGAATTACAGAACAGAACAGGGTCTCAAATTTAGAAAACCAACTTATGCTTGTTTAAGGGTAAAGGTGAGTTGGGGTGCTGCATAAAACCAGAGATTGAAATGAGCACAGATAAAGTTCCTTAAGCCAAATATGGAATAGACAAGAGCTACTCCTTGCTCAACGAAATGGACTCAACACCGCATATTAAACGCCTAAGAATGTACCTGACTCTTAAGTATCTTAAAACCTATGGATTGCTATGTCTCCGAAAGAGAATCAAGCATGTGTACAGGGACATAAACGCAGCAGTGATAGGATTGGAGAGGTTCGGTGAGCAAATGAAGACCCTTTGAAGTCATATTGCATGGTACCCATTCCACGGGTTTCAACTACCCAGGTTTAAGGTATTCTTCCTTCAGCTAAAACATGCATGTGGAACCTAGAGTATGATCAACCATGTGATCGGGAGACGTGTTCAAATATGTCTCAGTTTTCGTACCCTGGTACTCGGGTGCAACATTCCAGACGCTTTACTAACACTCTCCCGACTTGGAGAGTCAGTGCCTTTAACCTCCTGTATGGCCCAGTTTGCAGTTTCTGCGGAAGATGAACAGGAATAGCGAGAACCAATGAGAGACTAGCTGGAGGTGTCTGGACGGGCAAATTTAACTCTCATTTCCCACCAGGAAGAGGAAATAACCAAAGGCTCAGCGTGCCGTGCCGGAACCAGATTAGGGCCTGAAGCCATCCTGCGGTGTGCGGCCAGCTCACAAGAAAACGAGTTGAAGAAAGGAGCTCAGGGGCACTGTAATTCACAAACCTGCAGAGTTATAAATGACAACTATCGTCCAAAAATATACTGAAGTAAGGGTGCCAAGAGGACTTGAAAGCGGGGCAGAATTGCAGGAAACCGATTTCAGGAGGTAGACTGGAATTGCATTGAAAGCATAGGAAAAGAGGCAGAACGTCCACAATGATGCACTTGGCCAAAAAGGGCGTATGCGTTTTTTCCTGAATATATTCAGGAAAAAACGCATACGCCCTTTTTGGCCAACCAAGCAAGCTTGCAAAGGAAATCTGCACTACAATGAAGTCTCACTTCCCCCCGGTCAAAAGGGCCATCTGAAAAAAGTGTAAAATCCAGAAAGGCAGGACAGGCCATGGAGAACTGGGAGCCTTGTTATGCTGATGGGCGGGATGTAAATTGCCAACAGACACTCGGGAGAAGTGTATGGTGTTTCCTGAAACGTCTAAAAAACAAAGCAACAGAGCCTAGGGCACTTCCACTTATGGTCCTATAGATTAGGGAAATTAAAATCAAAAAGATACAGCCACCCCAATGTTTGGGACGCCTCTGTTTACAAGAACCTCGTTTACCGTACAAGTTCAATATCACAGAAAGTGAAAAATGGATAAAGAACTTGTGGTACTTACGTACAATGCAGTATCACTCAGCAGTGAAATCTATGTCATCAGGCCCGTAGCAGCACAATGAGTGGATTCAGGTACGATGATTCTAACTGAAATAAGTCACACAGAAAAAGAAACATCATAAGATATCAGTAATACACGGAATGTAAACTTGGCTACACAGGAACTGAATTACAGAACAGAACAGGGTCTCAAATTTAGAAAACCAACTTATGCTTGTTTAAGGGTAAAGGTGAGTTGGGGTGCTGCATAAAACCAGAGATTGAAATGAGCACAGATAAAGTTCCTTAAGCCAAATATGGAATAGACAAGAGCTACTCCTTGCTCAACGAAATGGACTCAACACCGCATATTAAACGCCTAAGAATGTACCTGACTCTTAAGTATCTTAAAACCTATGGATTGCTATGTCTCCGAAAGAGAATCAAGCGTGTGTACAGGGACATAAACGCAGCAGTGATAGGATTGGAGAGGTTCGGTGAGCAAATGAAGACCCTTTGAAGTCATATTGCATGGTACCCATTCCACGGGTTTCAACTACCCAGGTTTAAGGTATTCTTCCTTCAGCTAAAACATGCATGTGGAACCTAGAGTATGACCAACCATGTGATCGGGAGACGTGTTCAAATATGTCTCAGTTTTCGTACCCTGGTACTGGGGTGCAACATTCCAGACGCTTTACTAACACTCTCCCGACTTGGAGAGTCAGTCCCTTTAACCTCCTGTTTGGCCCAGTTTGCAATTTCTGCGGAAGATGAACAGGAATAGCGAGAACCAATGAGAGACTAGCTGGAGGTGTCTGGACGGGCAAATTTAACTCTCATTTCCCACCAGGAAGAGGAAATAACCAAAGGCTCAGCGTTCCGTGCCGGAACCAGATTAGGGCCTGAAGCCATCCTGCGGTGTTGCGGCCAGCTCACAAGAAAACGAGTTGAAGAAAGGAGCTCAGGGGCACTGTAATTCACAAACCTGCAGAGTTATAAATGACAACTATCGTCCAAAAATATACTGAAGTAAGGCTGCCAAGAGGACTTGAAAGCGGGGCAGAATTGCAGGAAACCGATTTCAGGAGGTAGACTGGAATTGCATTGAAAGCATAGGAAAAGAGGCAGAACGTCCACAATGATGCACTTGGCCAAAAAGGGCGTATGCGTTTTTTCCTGAATATATTCAGGAAAAAACGCATACGCCCTTTTTGGCCAACCAAGCAAGCTTGCAAAGGAAATCTGCACTACAATGAAGTCTCACTTCCCCCCGGTCAAAAGGGCCATCTGAAAAAAGTGTAAAATCCAGAAAGGCAGGACAGGCCATGGAGAACTGGGAGCCTTGTTATGCTGATGGGCGGGATGTAAATTGCCAACAGACACTCGGGAGAAGTGTATGGTGTTTCCTGAAACGTCTAAAAAACAAAGCAACAGAGCCTAGGGCACTTCCACTTATGGTCCTATAGCTTAGGGAAATTAAAATCAAAAAGATACAGCCACCCCAATGTTTGGGACGCCTCTGTTTACAAGAACCTCGTTTACCGTACAAGTTCAATATCACAGAAAGTGAAAAATGGATAAAGAACTTGTGGTACTTACGTACAATGCAGTATCACTCAGCAGTGAAATCTATGTCATCAGGCCCGTAGCAGCACAATGAGTGGATTCAGGTACGATGATTCTAACTGAAATAAGTCACACAGAAAAAGAAACATCATAAGATATCAGTAATACACGGAATGTAAACTTGGCTACACAGGAACTGAATTACAGAACAGAACAGGGTCTCAAATTTAGAAAACCAACTTATGCTTGTTTAAGGGTAAAGGTGAGTTGGGGTGCTGCATAAAACCAGAGATTGAAATGAGCACAGATAAAGTTCCTTAAGCCAAATATGGAATAGACAAGAGCTACTCCTTGCTCAACGAAATGGACTCAACACCGCATATTAAACGCCTAAGAATGTACCTGACTCTTAAGTATCTTAAAACCTATGGATTGCTATGTCTCCGAAAGAGAATCAAGCGTGTGTACAGGGACATAAACGCAGCAGTGATAGGATTGGAGAGGTTCGGTGAGCAAATGAAGACCCTTTGAAGTCATATTGCATGGTACCCATTCCACGGGTTTCAACTACCCAGGTTTAAGGTATTCTTCCTTCAGCTAAAACATGCATGTGGAACCTAGAGTATGATCAACCATGTGATCGGGAGACGTGTTCAAATATGTCTCAGTTTTCGTACCCTGGTACTCGGGTGCAACATTCCAGACGCTTTACTAACACTCTCCCGACTTGGAGAGTCAGTCCCTTTAACCTCCTGTTTGGCCCAGTTTGCAATTTCTGCGGAAGATGAACAGGAATAGCGAGAACCAATGAGAGACTAGCTGGAGGTGTCTGGACGGGCAAATTTAACTCTCATTTCCCACCAGGAAGAGGAAATAACCAAAGGCTCAGCGTGCCGTGCCGGAACCAGATTAGGGCCTGAAGCCATCCTGCGGTGTTGCGGCCAGCTCACAAGAAAAGGAGTTGAAGAAAGGAGCTCAGGGGCACTGTAATTCACAAACCTGCAGAGTTATAAATGACAACTATCGTCCAAAAATATACTGAAGTAAGGCTGCCAAGAGGACTTGAAAGCGGGGCAGAATTGCAGGAAACCGATTTCAGGAGGTAGACTGGAATTGCATTGAAAGCATAGGAAAAGAGGCAGAACGTCCACAATGATGCACTTGGCCAAAAAGGGCGTATGCGTTTTTTCCTGAATATATTCAGGAAAAAACGCATACGCCCTTTTTGGCCAACCAAGCAAGCTTGCAAAGGAAATCTGCACTACAATGAAGTCTCACTTCCCCCCGGTCAAAAGGGCCATCTGAAAAAAGTGTAAAATCCAGAAAGGCAGGACAGGCCATGGAGAACTGGGAGCCTTGTTATGCTGATGGGCGGGATGTAAATTGCCAACAGACACTCGGGAGAAGTGTATGGTGTTTCCTGAAACGTCTAAAAAACAAAGCAACAGAGCCTAGGGCACTTCCACTTATGGTCCTATAGCTTAGGGAAATTAAAATCAAAAAGATACAGCCACCCCAATGTTTGGGACGCCTCTGTTTACAAGAACCTCGTTTACCGTACAAGTTCAATATCACAGAAAGTGAAAAATGGATAAAGAACTTGTGGTACTTACGTACAATGCAGTATCACTCAGCAGTGAAATCTATGTCATCAGGCCCGTAGCAGCACAATGAGTGGATTCAGGTACGATGATTCTAACTGAAATAAGTCACACAGAAAAAGAAACATCATAAGATATCAGTAATACACGGAATGTAAACTTGGCTACACAGGAACTGAATTACAGAACAGAACAGGGTCTCAAATTTAGAAAACCAACTTATGCTTGTTTAAGGGTAAAGGTGAGTTGGGGTGCTGCATAAAACCAGAGATTGAAATGAGCACAGATAAAGTTCCTTAAGCCAAATATGGAATAGACAAGAGCTACTCCTTGCTCAACGAAATGGACTCAACACCGCATATTAAACGCCTAAGAATGTACCTGACTCTTAAGTATCTTAAAACCTATGGATTGCTATGTCTCCGAAAGAGAATCAAGCGTGTGTACAGGGACATAAACGCAGCAGTGATAGGATTGGAGAGGTTCGGTGAGCAAATGAAGACCCTTTGAAGTCATATTGCATGGTACCCATTCCACGGGTTTCAACTACCCAGGTTTAAGGTATTCTTCCTTCAGCTAAAACATGCATGTGGAACCTAGAGTATGATCAACCATGTGATCGGGAGACGTGTTCAAATATGTCTCAGTTTTCGTACCCTGGTACTCGGGTGCAACATTCCAGACGCTTTACTAACACTCTCCCGACTTGGAGAGTCAGTCCCTTTAACCTCCTGTTTGGCCCAGTTTGCAATTTCTGCGGAAGATGAACAGGAATAGCGAGAACCAATGAGAGACTAGCTGGAGGTGTCTGGACGGGCAAATTTAACTCTCATTTCCCACCAGGAAGAGGAAATAACCAAAGGCTCAGCGTGCCGTGCCGGAACCAGATTAGGGCCTGAAGCCATCCTGCGGTGTTGCGGCCAGCTCACAAGAAAACGAGTTGAAGAAAGGAGCTCAGGGGCACTGTAATTCACAAACCTGCAGAGTTATAAATGACAACTATCGTCCAAAAATATACTGAAGTAAGGCTGCCAAGAGGACTTGAAAGCGGGGCAGAATTGCAGGAAACCGATTTCAGGAGGTAGACTGGAATTGCATTGAAAGCATAGGAAAAGAGGCAGAACGTCCACAATGATGCACTTGGCCAAAAAGGGCGTATGCGTTTTTTCCTGAATATATTCAGGAAAAAACGCATACGCCCTTTTTGGCCAACCAAGCAAGCTTGCAAAGGAAATCTGCACTACAATGAAGTCTCACTTCCCCCCGGTCAAAAGGGCCATCTGAAAAAAGTGTAAAATCCAGAAAGGCAGGACAGGCCATGGAGAACTGGGAGCCTTGTTATGCTGATGGGCGGGATGTAAATTGCCAACAGACACTCGGGAGAAGTGTATGGTGTTTCCTGAAACGTCTAAAAAACAAAGCAACAGAGCCTAGGGCACTTCCACTTATGGTCCTATAGCTTAGGGAAATTAAAATCAAAAAGATACAGCCACCCCAATGTTTGGGACGCCTCTGTTTACAAGAACCTCGTTTACCGTACAAGTTCAATATCACAGAAAGTGAAAAATGGATAAAGAACTTGTGGTACTTACGTACAATGCAGTATCACTCAGCAGTGAAATCTATGTCATCAGGCCCGTAGCAGCACAATGAGTGGATTCAGGTACGATGATTCTAACTGAAATAAGTCACACAGAAAAAGAAACATCATAAGATATCAGTAATACACGGAATGTAAACTTGGCTACACAGGAACTGAATTACAGAACAGAACAGGGTCTCAAATTTAGAAAACCAACTTATGCTTGTTTAAGGGTAAAGGTGAGTTGGGGTGCTGCATAAAACCAGAGATTGAAATGAGCACAGATAAAGTTCCTTAAGCCAAATATGGAATAGACAAGAGCTACTCCTTGCTCAACGAAATGGACTCAACACCGCATATTAAACGCCTAAGAATGTACCTGACTCTTAAGTATCTTAAAACCTATGGATTGCTATGTCTCCGAAAGAGAATCAAGCGTGTGTACAGGGACATAAACGCAGCAGTGATAGGATTGGAGAGGTTCGGTGAGCAAATGAAGACCCTTTGAAGTCATATTGCATGGTACCCATTCCACGGGTTTCAACTACCCAGGTTTAAGGTATTCTTCCTTCAGCTAAAACATGCATGTGGAACCTAGAGTATGATCAACCATGTGATCGGGAGACGTGTTCAAATATGTCTCAGTTTTCGTACCCTGGTACTCGGGTGCAACATTCCAGACGCTTTACTAACACTCTCCCGACTTGGAGAGTCAGTCCCTTTAACCTCCTGTTTGGCCCAGTTTGCAATTTCTGCGGAAGATGAACAGGAATAGCGAGAACCAATGAGAGACTAGCTGGAGGTGTCTGGACGGGCAAATTTAACTCTCATTTCCCACCAGGAAGAGGAAATAACCAAAGGCTCAGCGTGCCGTGCCGGAACCAGATTAGGGCCTGAAGCCATCCTGCGGTGTGCGGCCAGCTCACAAGAAAACGAGTTGAAGAAAGGAGCTCAGGGGCACTGTAATTCACAAACCTGCAGAGTTATAAATGACAACTATCGTCCAAAAATATACTGAAGTAAGGGTGCCAAGAGGACTTGAAAGCGGGGCAGAATTGCAGGAAACCGATTTCAGGAGGTAGACTGGAATTGCATTGAAAGCATAGGAAAAGAGGCAGAACGTCCACAATGATGCACTTGGCCAAAAAGGGCGTATGCGTTTTTTCCTGAATATATTCAGGAAAAAACGCATACGCCCTTTTTGGCCAACCAAGCAAGCTTGCAAAGGAAATCTGCACTACAATGAAGTCTCACTTCCCCCCGGTCAAAAGGGCCATCTGAAAAAAGTGTAAAATCCAGAAAGGCAGGACAGGCCATGGAGAACTGGGAGCCTTGTTATGCTGATGGGCGGGATGTAAATTGCCAACAGACACTCGGGAGAAGTGTATGGTGTTTCCTGAAACGTCTAAAAAACAAAGCAACAGAGCCTAGGGCACTTCTACTTATGGTCCTATAGATTAGGGAAATTAAAATCAAAAAGATACAGCCACCCCAATGTTTGGGACGCCTCTGTTTACAAGAACCTCGTTTACCGTACAAGTTCAATATCACAGAAAGTGAAAAATGGATAAAGAACTTGTGGTACTTACGTACAATGCAGTATCACTCAGCAGTGAAATCTATGTCATCAGGCCCGTAGCAGCACAATGAGTGGATTCAGGTACGATGATTCTAACTGAAATAAGTCACACAGAAAAAGAAACATCATAAGATATCAGTAATACACGGAATGTAAACTTGGCTACACAGGAACTGAATTACAGAACAGAACAGGGTCTCAAATTTAGAAAACCAACTTATGCTTGTTTAAGGGTAAAGGTGAGTTGGGGTGCTGCATAAAACCAGAGATTGAAATGAGCACAGATAAAGTTCCTTAAGCCAAATATGGAATAGACAAGAGCTACTCCTTGCTCAACGAAATGGACTCAACACCGCATATTAAACGCCTAAGAATGTACCTGACTCTTAAGTATCTTAAAACCTATGGATTGCTATGTCTCCGAAAGAGAATCAAGCGTGTGTACAGGGACATAAACGCAGCAGTGATAGGATTGGAGAGGTTCGGTGAGCAAATGAAGACCCTTTGAAGTCATATTGCATGGTACCCATTCCACGGGTTTCAACTACCCAGGTTTAAGGTATTCTTCCTTCAGCTAAAACATGCATGTGGAACCTAGAGTATGACCAACCATGTGATCGGGAGACGTGTTCAAATATGTCTCAGTTTTCGTACCCTGGTACTCGGGTGCAACATTCCAGACGCTTTACTAACACTCTCCCGACTTGGAGAGTCAGTCCCTTTAACCTCCTGTTTGGCCCAGTTTGCAATTTCTGCGGAAGATGAACAGGAATAGCGAGAACCAATGAGAGACTAGCTGGAGGTGTCTGGACGGGCAAATTTAACTCTCATTTCCCACCAGGAAGAGGAAATAACCAAAGGCTCAGCGTGCCGTGCCGGAACCAGATTAGGGCCTGAAGCCATCCTGCGGTGTTGCGGCCAGCTCACAAGAAAACGAGTTGAAGAAAGGAGCTCAGGGGCACTGTAATTCACAAACCTGCAGAGTTATAAATGACAACTATCGTCCAAAAATATACTGAAGTAAGGCTGCCAAGAGGACTTGAAAGCGGGGCAGAATTGCAGGAAACCGATTTCAGGAGGTAGACTGGAATTGCATTGAAAGCATAGGAAAAGAGGCAGAACGTCCACAATGATGCACTTGGCCAAAAAGGGCGTATGCGTTTTTTCCTGAATATATTCAGGAAAAAACGCATACGCCCTTTTTGGCCAACCAAGCAAGCTTGCAAAGGAAATCTGCACTACAATGAAGTCTCACTTCCCCCCGGTCAAAAGGGCCATCTGAAAAAAGTGTAAAATCCAGAAAGGCAGGACAGGCCATGGAGAACTGGGAGCCTTGTTATGCTGATGGGCGGGATGTAAATTGCCAACAGACACTCGGGAGAAGTGTATGGTGTTTCCTGAAACGTCTAAAAAACAAAGCAACAGAGCCTAGGGCACTTCCACTTATGGTCCTATAGCTTAGGGAAATTAAAATCAAAAAGATACAGCCACCCCAATGTTTGGGACGCCTCTGTTTACAAGAACCTCGTTTACCGTACAAGTTCAATATCACAGAAAGTGAAAAATGGATAAAGAACTTGTGGTACTTACGTACAATGCAGTATCACTCAGCAGTGAAATCTATGTCATCAGGCCCGTAGCAGCACAATGAGTGGATTCAGGTACGATGATTCTAACTGAAATAAGTCACACAGAAAAAGAAACATCATAAGATATCAGTAATACACGGAATGTAAACTTGGCTACACAGGAACTGAATTACAGAACAGAACAGGGTCTCAAATTTAGAAAAGCAACTTATGCTTGTTTAAGGGTAAAGGTGAGTTGGGGTGCTGCATAAAACCAGAGATTGAAATGAGCACAGATAAAGTTCCTTAAGCCAAATATGGAATAGACAAGAGCTACTCCTTGCTCAACGAAATGGCTCAACACCGCATATTAAACGCCTAAGAATGTACCTGACTCGTAAGTATCTTAAAACCTATGGATTGCTATGTCTCCGAAAGAGAATCAAGCATGTGTACAGGGACATAAACGCAGCAGTGATAGGATTGGAGAGGTTCGGTGAGCAAATGAAGACCCTTTGAAGTCATATTGCATGGTACCCATTCCACGGGTTTCAACTACCCAGGTTTAAGGTATTCTTCCTTCAGCTAAAACATGCATGTGGAACCTAGAGTATGATCAACCATGTGATCGGGAGACGTGTTCAAATATGTCTCAGTTTTCGTACCCTGGTACTCGGGTGCAACATTCCAGACGCTTTACTAACACTCTCCCGACTTGGAGAGTCAGTCCCTTTAACCTCCTGTTTGGCCCAGTTTGCAATTTCTGCGGAAGATGAACAGGAATAGCGAGAACCAATGAGAGACTAGCTGGAGGTGTCTGGACGGGCAAATTTAACTCTCATTTCCCACCAGGAAGAGGAAATAACCAAAGGCTCAGCGTGCCGTGCCGGAACCAGATTAGGGCCTGAAGCCATCCTGCGGTGTTGCGGCCAGCTCACAAGAAAACGAGTTGAAGAAAGGAGCTCAGGGGCACTGTAATTCACAAACCTGCAGAGTTATAAATGACAACTATCGTCCAAAAATATACTGAAGTAAGGCTGCCAAGAGGACTTGAAAGCGGGGCAGAATTGCAGGAAACCGATTTCAGGAGGTAGACTGGAATTGCATTGAAAGCATAGGAAAAGAGGCAGAACGTCCACAATGATGCACTTGGCCAAAAAGGGCGTATGCGTTTTTTCCTGAATATATTCAGGAAAAAACGCATACGCCCTTTTTGGCCAACCAAGCAAGCTTGCAAAGGAAATCTGCACTACAATGAAGTCTCACTTCCCCCCGGTCAAAAGGGCCATCTGAAAAAAGTGTAAAATCCAGAAAGGCAGGACAGGCCATGGAGAACTGGGAGCCTTGTTATGCTGATGGGCGGGATGTAAATTGCCAACAGACACTCGGGAGAAGTGTATGGTGTTTCCTGAAACGTCTAAAAAACAAAGCAACAGAGCCTAGGGCACTTCCACTTATGGTCCTATAGCTTAGGGAAATTAAAATCAAAAAGATACAGCCACCCCAATGTTTGGGACGCCTCTGTTTACAAGAACCTCGTTTACCGTACAAGTTCAATATCACAGAAAGTGAAAAATGGATAAAGAACTTGTGGTACTTACGTACAATGCAGTATCACTCAGCAGTGAAATCTATGTCATCAGGCCCGTAGCAGCACAATGAGTGGATTCAGGTACGATGATTCTAACTGAAATAAGTCACACAGAAAAAGAAACATCATAAGATATCAGTAATACACGGAATGTAAACTTGGCTACACAGGAACTGAATTACAGAACAGAACAGGGTCTCAAATTTAGAAAACCAACTTATGCTTGTTTAAGGGTAAAGGTGAGTTGGGGTGCTGCATAAAACCAGAGATTGAAATGAGCACAGATAAAGTTCCTTAAGCCAAATATGGAATAGACAAGAGCTACTCCTTGCTCAACGAAATGGACTCAACACCGCATATTAAACGCCTAAGAATGTACCTGACTCTTAAGTATCTTAAAACCTATGGATTGCTATGTCTCCGAAAGAGAATCAAGCATGTGTACAGGGACATAAACGCAGCAGTGATAGGATTGGAGAGGTTCGGTGAGCAAATGAAGACCCTTTGAAGTCATATTGCATGGTACCCATTCCACGGGTTTCAACTACCCAGGTTTAAGGTATTCTTCCTTCAGCTAAAACATGCATGTGGAACCTAGAGTATGATCAACCATGTGATCGGGAGACGTGTTCAAATATGTCTCAGTTTTCGTACCCTGGTACTCGGGTGCAACATTCCAGACGCTTTACTAACACTCTCCCGACTTGGAGAGTCAGTCCCTTTAACCTCCTGTTTGGCCCAGTTTGCAATTTCTGCGGAAGATGAACAGGAATAGCGAGAACCAATGAGAGACTAGCTGGAGGTGTCTGGACGGGCAAATTTAACTCTCATTTCCCACCAGGAAGAGGAAATAACCAAAGGCTCAGCGTGCCGTGCCGGAACCAGATTAGGGCCTGAAGCCATCCTGCGGTGTTGCGGCCAGCTCACAAGAAAACGAGTTGAAGAAAGGAGCTCAGGGGCACTGTAATTCACAAACCTGCAGAGTTATAAATGACAACTATCGTCCAAAAATATACTGAAGTAAGGCTGCCAAGAGGACTTGAAAGCGGGGCAGAATTGCAGGAAACCGATTTCAGGAGGTAGACTGGAATTGCATTGAAAGCATAGGAAAAGAGGCAGAACGTCCACAATGATGCACTTGGCCAAAAAGGGCGTATGCGTTTTTTTCTGAATATATTCAGGAAAAAACGCATACGCCCTTTTTGGCCAACCAAGCAAGCTTGCAAAGGAAATCTGCACTACAATGAAGTCTCACTTCCCCCCGGTCAAAAGGGCCATCTGAAAAAAGTGTAAAATCCAGAAAGGCAGGACAGGCCATGGAGAACTGGGAGCCTTGTTATGCTGATGGGCGGGATGTAAATTGCCAACAGACACTCGGGAGAAGTGTATGGTGTTTCCTGAAACATCTAAAAAACAAAGCAACAGAGCCTAGGGCACTTCCACTTATGGTCCTATAGCTTAGGGAAATTAAAATCAAAAAGATACAGCCACCCCAATGTTTGGGACGCCTCTGTTTACAAGAACCTCGTTTACCGTACAAGTTCAATATCACAGAAAGTGAAAAATGGATAAAGAACTTGTGGTACTTACGTACAATGCAGTATCACTCAGCAGTGAAATCTATGTCATCAGGCCCGTAGCAGCACAATGAGTGGATTCAGGTACGATGATTCTAACTGAAATAAGTCACACAGAAAAAGAAACATCATAAGATATCAGTAATACACGGAATGTAAACTTGGCTACACAGGAACTGAATTACAGAACAGAACAGGGTCTCAAATTTAGAAAAGCAACTTATGCTTGTTTAAGGGTAAAGGTGAGTTGGGGTGCTTCATAAAACCAGAGATTGAAATGAGCACAGATAAAGTTCCTTAAGCCAAATATGGAATAGACAAGAGCTACTCCTTGCTCAACGAAATGGCTCAACACCGCATATTAAACGCCTAAGAATGTACCTGACTCGTAAGTATCTTAAAACCTATGGATTGCTATGTCTCCGAAAGAGAATCAAGCATGTGTACAGGGACATAAACGCAGCAGTGATAGGATTGGAGAGGTTCGGTGAGCAAATGAAGACCCTTTGAAGTCATATTGCATGGTACCCATTCCACGGGTTTCAACTACCCAGGTTTAAGGTATTCTTCCTTCAGCTAAAACATGCATGTGGAACCTAGAGTATGATCAACCATGTGATCGGGAGACGTGTTCAAATATGTCTCAGTTTTCGTACCCTGGTACTCGGGTGCAACATTCCAGACGCTTTACTAACACTCTCCCGACTTGGAGAGTCAGTCCCTTTAACCTCCTGTTTGGCCCAGTTTGCAATTTCTGCGGAAGATGAACAGGAATAGCGAGAACCAATGAGAGACTAGCTGGAGGTGTCTGGACGGGCAAATTTAACTCTCATTTCCCACCAGGAAGAGGAAATAACCAAAGGCTCAGCGTGCCGTGCCGGAACCAGATTAGGGCCTGAAGCCATCCTGCGGTGTTGCGGCCAGCTCACAAGAAAACGAGTTGAAGAAAGGAGCTCAGGGGCACTGTAATTCACAAACCTGCAGAGTTATAAATGACAACTATCGTCCAAAAATATACTGAAGTAAGGCTGCCAAGAGGACTTGAAAGCGGGGCAGAATTGCAGGAAACCGATTTCAGGAGGTAGACTGGAATTGCATTGAAAGCATAGGAAAAGAGGCAGAACGTCCACAATGATGCACTTGGCCAAAAAGGGCGTATGCGTTTTTTTCTGAATATATTCAGGAAAAAACGCATACGCCCTTTTTGGCCAACCAAGCAAGCTTGCAAAGGAAATCTGCACTACAATGAAGTCTCACTTCCCCCCGGTCAAAAGGGCCATCTGAAAAAAGTGTAAAATCCAGAAAGGCAGGACAGGCCATGGAGAACTGGGAGCCTTGTTATGCTGATGGGCGGGATGTAAATTGCCAACAGACACTCGGGAGAAGTGTATGGTGTTTCCTGAAACGTCTAAAAAACAAAGCAACAGAGCCTAGGGCACTTCCACTTATGGTCCTATAGCTTAGGGAAATTAAAATCAAAAAGATACAGCCACCCCAATGTTTGGGACGCCTCTGTTTACAAGAACCTCGTTTACCGTACAAGTTCAATATCACAGAAAGTGAAAAATGGATAAAGAACTTGTGGTACTTACGTACAATGCAGTATCACTCAGCAGTGAAATCTATGTCATCAGGCCCGTAGCAGCACAATGAGTGGATTCAGGTACGATGATTCTAACTGAAATAAGTCACACAGAAAAAGAAACATCATAAGATATCAGTAATACACGGAATGTAAACTTGGCTACACAGGAACTGAATTACAGAACAGAACAGGGTCTCAAATTTAGAAAACCAACTTATGCTTGTTTAAGGGTAAAGGTGAGTTGGGGTGCTGCATAAAACCAGAGATTGAAATGAGCACAGATAAAGTTCCTTAAGCCAAATATGGAATAGACAAGAGCTACTCCTTGCTCAACGAAATGGACTCAACACCGCATATTAAACGCCTAAGAATGTACCTGACTCTTAAGTATCTTAAAACCTATGGATTGCTATGTCTCCGAAAGAGAATCAAGCATGTGTACAGGGACATAAACGCAGCAGTGATAGGATTGGAGAGGTTCGGTGAGCAAATGAAGACCCTTTGAAGTCATATTGCATGGTACCCATTCCACGGGTTTCAACTACCCAGGTTTAAGGTATTCTTCCTTCAGCTAAAACATGCATGTGGAACCTAGAGTATGATCAACCATGTGATCGGGAGACGTGTTCAAATATGTCTCAGTTTTCGTACCCTGGTACTCGGGTGCAACATTCCAGACGCTTTACTAACACTCTCCCGACTTGGAGAGTCAGTCCCTTTAACCTCCTGTTTGGCCCAGTTTGCAATTTCTGCGGAAGATGAACAGGAATAGCGAGAACCAATGAGAGACTAGCTGGAGGTGTCTGGACGGGCAAATTTAACTCTCATTTCCCACCAGGAAGAGGAAATAACCAAAGGCTCAGCGTGCCGTGCCGGAACCAGATTAGGGCCTGAAGCCATCCTGCGGTGTTGCGGCCAGCTCACAAGAAAACGAGTTGAAGAAAGGAGCTCAGGGGCACTGTAATTCACAAACCTGCAGAGTTATAAATGACAACTATCGTCCAAAAATATACTGAAGTAAGGCTGCCAAGAGGACTTGAAAGCGGGGCAGAATTGCAGGAAACCGATTTCAGGAGGTAGACTGGAATTGCATTGAAAGCATAGGAAAAGAGGCAGAACGTCCACAATGATGCAGTTGGCCAAAAAGGGCGTATGCGTTTTTTTCTGAATATATTCAGGAAAAAACGCATACGCCCTTTTTGGCCAACCAAGCAAGCTTGCAAAGGAAATCTGCACTACAATGAAGTCTCACTTCCCCCCGGTCAAAAGGGCCATCTGAAAAAAGTGTAAAATCCAGAAAGGCAGGACAGGCCATGGAGAACTGGGAGCCTTGTTATGCTGATGGGTGGGATGTAAATTGCCAACAGACACTCGGGAGAAGTGTATGGTGTTTCCTGAAACATCTAAAAAACAAAGCAACAGAGCCTAGGGCACTTCCACTTATGGTCCTATAGCTTAGGGAAATTAAAATCAAAAAGATACAGCCACCCCAATGTTTGGGACGCCTCTGTTTACAAGAACCTCGTTTACCGTACAAGTTCAATATCACAGAAAGTGAAAAATGGATAAAGAACTTGTGGTACTTACGTACAATGCAGTATCACTCAGCAGTGAAATCTATGTCATCAGGCCCGTAGCAGCACAATGAGTGGATTCAGGTACGATGATTCTAACTGAAATAAGTCACACAGAAAAAGAAACATCATAAGATATCAGTAATACACGGAATGTAAACTTGGCTACACAGGAACTGAATTACAGAACAGAACAGGGTCTCAAATTTAGAAAACCAACTTATGCTTGTTTAAGGGTAAAGGTGAGTTGGGGTGCTGCATAAAACCAGAGATTGAAATGAGCACAGATAAAGTTCCTTAAGCCAAATATGGAATAGACAAGAGCTACTCCTTGCTCAACGAAATGGCTCAACACCGCATATTAAACGCCTAAGAATGTACCTGACTCGTAAGTATCTTAAAACCTATGGATTGCTATGTCTCCGAAAGAGAATCAAGCATGTGTACAGGGACATAAACGCAGCAGTGATAGGATTGGAGAGGTTCGGTGAGCAAATGAAGACCCTTTGAAGTCATATTGCATGGTACCCATTCCACGGGTTTCAACTACCCAGGTTTAAGGTATTCTTCCTTCAGCTAAAACATGCATGTGGAACCTAGAGTATGATCAACCATGTGATCGGGAGACGTGTTCAAATATGTCTCAGTTTTCGTACCCTGGTACTCGGGTGCAACATTCCAGACGCTTTACTAACACTCTCCCGACTTGGAGAGTCAGTCCCTTTAACCTCCTGTTTGGCCCAGTTTGCAATTTCTGCGGAAGATGAACAGGAATAGCGAGAACCAATGAGAGACTAGCTGGAGGTGTCTGGACGGGCAAATTTAACTCTCATTTCCCACCAGGAAGAGGAAATAACCAAAGGCTCAGCGTGCCGTGCCGGAACCAGATTAGGGCCTGAAGCCATCCTGCGGTGTTGCGGCCAGCTCACAAGAAAACGAGTTGAAGAAAGGAGCTCAGGGGCACTGTAATTCACAAACCTGCAGAGTTATAAATGACAACTATCGTCCAAAAATATACTGAAGTAAGGCTGCCAAGAGGACTTGAAAGCGGGGCAGAATTGCAGGAAACCGATTTCAGGAGGTAGACTGGAATTGCATTGAAAGCATAGGAAAAGAGGCAGAACGTCCACAATGATGCACTTGGCCAAAAAGGGCGTATGCGTTTTTTTCTGAATATATTCAGGAAAAAACGCATACGCCCTTTTTGGCCAACCAAGCAAGCTTGCAAAGGAAATCTGCACTACAATGAAGTCTCACTTCCCCCCGGTCAAAAGGGCCATCTGAAAAAAGTGTAAAATCCAGAAAGGCAGGACAGGCCATGGAGAACTGGGAGCCTTGTTATGCTGATGGGCGGGATGTAAATTGCCAACAGACACTCGGGAGAAGTGTATGGTGTTTCCTGAAACGTCTAAAAAACAAAGCAACAGAGCCTAGGGCACTTCCACTTATGGTCCTATAGCTTAGGGAAATTAAAATCAAAAAGATACAGCCACCCCAATGTTTGGGACGCCTCTGTTTACAAGAACCTCGTTTACCGTACAAGTTCAATATCACAGAAAGTGAAAAATGGATAAAGAACTTGTGGTACTTACGTACAATGCAGTATCACTCAGCAGTGAAATCTATGTCATCAGGCCCGTAGCAGCACAATGAGTGGATTCAGGTACGATGATTCTAACTGAAATAAGTCACACAGAAAAAGAAACATCATAAGATATCAGTAATACACGGAATGTAAACTTGGCTACACAGGAACTGAATTACAGAACAGAACAGGGTCTCAAATTTAGAAAACCAACTTATGCTTGTTTAAGGGTAAAGGTGAGTTGGGGTGCTGCATAAAACCAGAGATTGAAATGAGCACAGATAAAGTTCCTTAAGCCAAATATGGAATAGACAAGAGCTACTCCTTGCTCAACGAAATGGACTCAACACCCCATATTAAACGCCTAAGAATGTACCTGACTCTTAAGTATCTTAAAACCTATGGATTGCTATGTCTCCGAAAGAGAATCAAGCATGTGTACAGGGACATAAACGCAGCAGTGATAGGATTGGAGAGGTTCGGTGAGCAAATGAAGACCCTTTGAAGTCATATTGCATGGTACCCATTCCACGGGTTTCAACTACCCAGGTTTAAGGTATTCTTCCTTCAGCTAAAACATGCATGTGGAACCTAGAGTATGATCAACCATGTGATCGGGAGACGTGTTCAAATATGTCTCAGTTTTCGTACCCTGGTACTCGGGTGCAACATTCCAGACGCTTTACTAACACTCTCCCGACTTGGAGAGTCAGTCCCTTTAACCTCCTGTTTGGCCCAGTTTGCAATTTCTGCGGAAGATGAACAGGAATAGCGAGAACCAATGAGAGACTAGCTGGAGGTGTCTGGACGGGCAAATTTAACTCTCATTTCCCACCAGGAAGAGGAAATAACCAAAGGCTCAGCGTGTCGTGCCGGAACCAGATTAGGGCCTGAAGCCATCCTGCGGTGTTGCGGCCAGCTCACAAGAAAACGAGTTGAAGAAAGGAGCTCAGGGGCACTGTAATTCACAAACCTGCAGAGTTATAAATGACAACTATCGTCCAAAAATATACTGAAGTAAGGCTGCCAAGAGGACTTGAAAGCGGGGCAGAATTGCAGGAAACCGATTTCAGGAGGTAGACTGGAATTGCATTGAAAGCATAGGAAAAGAGGCAGAACGTCCACAATGATGCACTTGGCCAAAAAGGGCGTATGCGTTTTTTCCTGAATATATTCAGGAAAAAACGCATACGCCCTTTTTGGCCAACCAAGCAAGCTTGCAAAGGAAATCTGCACTACAATGAAGTCTCACTTCCCCCCGGTCAAAAGGGCCATCTGAAAAAAGTGTAAAATCCAGAAAGGCAGGACAGGCCATGGAGAACTGGGAGCCTTGTTATGCTGATGGGCGGGATGTAAATTGCCAACAGACACTTGGGAGAAGTGTATGGTGTTTCCTGAAACATCTAAAAAACAAAGCAACAGAGCCTAGGGCACTTCCACTTATGGTCCTATAGCTTAGGGAAATTAAAATCAAAAAGATACAGCCACCCCAATGTTTGGGACGCCTCTGTTTACAAGAACCTCGTTTACCGTACAAGTTCAATATCACAGAAAGTGAAAAATGGATAAAGAACTTGTGGTACTTACGTACAATGCAGTATCACTCAGCAGTGAAATCTATGTCATCAGGCCCGTAGCAGCACAATGAGTGGATTCAGGTACGATGATTCTAACTGAAATAAGTCACACAGAAAAAGAAACATCATAAGATATCACTAATACACGGAATGTAAACTTGGCTACACAGGAACTGAATTACAGAACAGAACAGGGTCTCAAATTTAGAAAACCAACTTATGCTTGTTTAAGGGTAAAGGTGAGTTGGGGTGCTGCATAAAACCAGAGATTGAAATGAGCACAGATAAAGTTCCTTAAGCCAAATATGGAATAGACAAGAGCTACTCCTTGCTCAACGAAATGGACTCAACACCGCATATCAAACGCCTAAGAATGTACCTGACTCTTAAGTATCTTAAAACCTATGGATTGCTATGTCTCCGAAAGAGAATCAAGCATGTGTACAGGGACATAAACGCAGCAGTGATAGGATTGGAGAGGTTCGGTGAGCAAATGAAGACCCTTTGAAGTCATATTGCATGGTACCCATTCCACGGGTTTCAACTACCCAGGTTTAAGGTATTCTTCCTTCAGCTAAAACATGCATGTGGAACCTAGAGTATGATCAACCATGTGATCGGGAGACGTGTTCAAATATGTCTCAGTTTTCGTACCCTGGTACTCGGGTGCAACATTCCAGACGCTTTACTAACACTCTCCCGACTTGGAGAGTCAGTCCCTTTAACCTCCTGTTTGGCCCAGTTTGCAATTTCTGCGGAAGATGAACAGGAATAGCGAGAACCAATGAGAGACTAGCTGGAGGTGTCTGGACGGGCAAATTTAACTCTCATTTCCCACCAGGAAGAGGAAATAACCAAAGGCTCAGCGTGCCGTGCCGGAACCAGATTAGGGCCTGAAGCCATCCTGCGGTGTTGCGGCCAGCTCACAAGAAAACGAGTTGAAGAAAGGAGCTCAGGGGCACTGTAATTCACAAACCTGCAGAGTTATAAATGACAACTATCGTCCAAAAATATACTGAAGTAAGGCTGCCAAGAGGACTTGAAAGCGGGGCAGAATTGCAGGAAACCGATTTCAGGAGGTAGACTGGAATTGCATTGAAAGCATAGGAAAAGAGGCAGAACGTCCACAATGATGCACTTGGCCAAAAAGGGCGTATGCGTTTTTTCCTGAATATATTCAGGAAAAAACGCATACGCCCTTTTTGGCCAACCAAGCAAGCTTGCAAAGGAAATCTGCACTACAATGAAGTCTCACTTCCCCCCGGTCAAAAGGGCCATCTGAAAAAAGTGTAAAATCCAGAAAGGCAGGACAGGCCATGGAGAACTGGGAGCCTTGTTATGCTGATGGGCGGGATGTAAATTGCCAACAGACACTCGGGAGAAGTGTATGGTGTTTCCTGAAACGTCTAAAAAACAAAGCAACAGAGCCTAGGGCACTTCCACTTATGGTCCTATAGCTTAGGGAAATTAAAATCCAAAAGATACAGCCACTCCAATGTTTGGGACGCCTCTGTTTACAAGAACCTCGTTTACTGTACAAGTTCAATATCACAGAAAGTGAAAAATGGATAAAGAACTTGTGGTACTTACGTACAATGCAGTATCACTCAGCAGTGAAATCTATGTCATCAGGCCCGTAGCAGCACAATGAGTGGATTCAGGTACGATGATTCTAACTGAAATAAGTCACACAGAAAAAGAAACATCATAAGATATCAGTAATACACGGAATGTAAACTTGGCTACACAGGAACTGAATTACAGAACAGAACAGGGTCTCAAATTTAGAAAACCAACTTATGCTTGTTTAAGGGTAAAGGTGAGTTGGGGTGCTGCATAAAACCAGAGATTGAAATGAGCACAGATAAAGTTCCTTAAGCCAAATATGGAATAGACAAGAGCTACTCCTTGCTCAACGAAATGGACTCAACACCGCATATTAAACGCCTAAGTATGTACCTGACTCTTAAGTGTCTTAAAACCTATGGATTGCTATGTCTCCGAAAGAGAATCAAGCATGTGTACAGGGACATAAACGCAGCAGTGATAGGATTGGAGAGGTTCGGTGAGCAAATGAAGACCCTTTGAAGTCATATTGCATGGTACCCATTCCACGGGTTTCAACTACCCAGGTTTAAGGTATTCTTCCTTCAGCTAAAACATGCATGTGGAACCTAGAGTATGATCAACCATGTGATCGGGAGACGTGTTCAAATATGTCTCAGTTTTCGTACCCTGGTACTCGGGTGCAACATTCCAGACGCTTTACTAACACTCTCCCGACTTGGAGAGTCAGTCCCTTTAACCTCCTGTTTGGCCCAGTTTGCAATTTCTGCGGAAGATGAACAGGAATAGCGAGAACCAATGAGAGACTAGCTGGAGGTGTCTGGACGGGCAAATTTAACTCTCATTTCCCACCAGGAAGAGGAAATAACCAAAGGCTCAGCGTGCCGTGCCGGAACCAGATTAGGGCCTGAAGCCATCCTGCGGTGTTGCGGCCAGCTCACAAGAAAACGAGTTGAAGAAAGGAGCTCAGGGGCACTGTAATTCACAAACCTGCAGAGTTATAAATGACAACTATCGTCCAAAAATATACTGAAGTAAGGCTGCCAAGAGGACTTGAAAGCGGGGCAGAATTGCAGGAAACCGATTTCAGGAGGTAGACTGGAATTGCATTGAAAGCATAGGAAAAGAGGCAGAACGTCCACAATGATGCACTTGGCCAAAAAGGGCGTATGCGTTTTTTCCTGAATATATTCAGGAAAAAACGCATACGCCCTTTTTGGCCAACCAAGCAAGCTTGCAAAGGAAATCTGCACTACAATGAAGTCTCACTTCCCCCCGGTCAAAAGGGCCATCTGAAAAAAGTGTAAAATCCAGAAAGGCAGGACAGGCCATGGAGAACTGGGAGCCTTGTTATGCTGATGGGCGGGATGTAAATTGCCAACAGACACTCGGGAGAAGTGTATGGTGTTTCCTGAAACGTCTAAAAAACAAAGCAACAGAGCCTAGGGCATTTCCACTTATGGTCCTATAGCTTAGGGAAATTAAAATCAAAAAGATACAGCCACCCCAATGTTTGGGACGCCTCTGTTTACAAGAACCTCGTTTACCGTACAAGTTCAATATCACAGAAAGTGAAAAATGGATAAAGAACTTGTGGTACTTACGTACAATGCAGTATCACTCAGCAGTGAAATCTATGTCATCAGGCCCGTAGCAGCACAATGAGTGGATTCAGGTACGATGATTCTAACTGAAATAAGTCACACAGAAAAAGAAACATCATAAGATATCAGTAATACACGGAATGTAAACTTGGCTCTACAGGAACTGAATTACAGAACAGAACAGGGTCTCAAATTTAGAAAACCAACTTATGCTTGTTTAAGGGGAAAGGTGAGTTGGGGTGCTGCATAAAACCAGAGATTGAAATGAGCACAGATAAAGTTCCTTAAGCCAAATATGGAATAGACAAGAGCTACTCCTTGCTCAACGAAATGGACTCAACACCGCATATTAAACGCCTAAGAATGTACCTGACACTTAAGTATCTTAAAACCTATGGATTGCTATGTCTCCGAAAGAGAATCAAGCATGTGTACAGGGACATAAACGCAGCAGTGATAGGATTGGAGAGGTTCGGTGAGCAAATGAAGACCCTTTGAAGTCATATTGCATGGTACCCATTCCACGGGTTTCAACTACCCAGGTTTAAGGTATTCTTCCTTCAGCTAAAACATGCATGTGGAACCTAGAGTATGATCAACCATGTGATTGGGAGACGTGTTCAAATATGTCTCAGTTTTCGTACCCTGGTACTCGGGTGCAACATTCCAGACGCTTTACTAACACTCTCCCGACTTGGAGAGTCAGTCCCTTTAACCTCCTGTTTGGCCCAGTTTGCAATTTCTGCGGAAGATGAACAGGAATAGCGAGAACCAATGAGAGACTAGCTGGAGGTGTCTGGACGGGCAAATTTAACTCTCATTTCCCACCAGGAAGAGGAAATAACCAAAGGCTCAGCGTGCCGTGCCGGAACCAGATTAGGGCCTGAAGCCATCCTGCGGTGTTGCGGCCAGCTCACAAGAAAACGAGTTGAAGAAAGGAGCTCAGGGGCACTGTAATTCACAAACCTGCAGAGTTATAAATGACAACTATCGTCCAAAAATATACTGAAGTAAGGCTGCCAAGAGGACTTGAAAGCGGGGCAGAATTGCAGGAAACTGATTTCAGGAGGTAGACTGGAATTGCATTGAAAGCATAGGAAAAGAGGCAGAACGTCCACAATGATGCACTTGGCCAAAAAGGGCGTATGCGTTTTTTCCTGAATATATTCAGGAAAAAACGCATACGCCCTTTTTGGCCAACCAAGCAAGCTTGCAAAGGAAATCTGCACTACAATGAAGTCTCACTTCCCCCCGGTCAAAAGGGCCATCTGAAAAAAGTGTAAAATCCAGAAAGGCAGGACAGGCCATGGAGAACTGGGAGCCTTGTTATGCTGGTGGGCGGGATGTAAATTGCCAACAGACACTCGGGAGAAGTGTATGGTGTTTCCTGAAACGTCTAAAAAACAAAGCAACAGAGCCTAGGGCATTTCCACTTATGGTCCTATAGCTTAGGGAAATTAAAATCAAAAAGATACAGCCACCCCAATGTTTGGGACGCCTCTGTTTACAAGAACCTCGTTTACCGTACAAGTTCAATATCACAGAAAGTGAAAAATGGATAAAGAACTTGTGGTACTTACGTACAATGCAGTATCACTCAGCAGTGAAATCTATGTCATCAGGCCCGTAGCAGCACAATGAGTGGATTCAGGTACGATGATTCTAACTGAAATAAGTCACACAGAAAAAGAAACATCATAAGATATCAGTAATACATGGAATGTAAACTTGGCTACACAGGAACTGAATTACAGAACAGAACAGGGTCTCAAATTTAGAAAACCAACTTATGCTTGTTTAAGGGTAAAGGTGAGTTGGGGTGCTGCATAAAACCAGAGATTGAAATGAGCACAGATAAAGTTCCTTAAGCCAAATATTGAATAGACAAGAGCTACTCCTTGCTCAACGAAATGGACTCAACACCGCATATTAAACGCCTAAGAATGTACCTGACACTTAAGTATCTTAAAACCTATGGATTGCTATGTCTCCGAAAGAGAATCAAGCATGTGTACAGGGACATAAACGCAGCAGTGATAGGATTGGAGAGGTTCGGTGAGCAAATGAAGACCCTTTGAAGTCATATTGCATGGTACCCATTCCACGGGTTTCAACTACCCAGGTTTAAGGTATTCTTCCTTCAGCTAAAACATGCATGTGGAACCTAGAGTATGATCAACCATGTGATCGGGAGACGTGTTCAAATATGTCTCAGTTTTCGTAACCTGGTACTCGGGTGCAACATTCCAGACGCTTTACTAACACTCTCCCGACTTGGAGAGTCAGTCCCTTTAACCTCCTGTTTGGCCCAGTTTGCAATTTCTGCGGAAGATGAACAGGAATAGCGAGAACCAATGAGAGACTAGCTGGAGGTGTCTGGACGGGCAAATTTAACTCTCATTTCCCACCAGGAAGAGGAAATAACCAAAGGCTCAGCGTGCCGTGCCGGAACCAGATTAGGGCCTGAAGCCATCCTGCGGTGTTGCGGCCAGCTCACAAGAAAACGAGTTGAAGAAAGGAGCTCAGGGGCACTGTAATTCACAAACCTGCAGAGTTATAAATGACAACTATCGTCCAAAAATATACTGAAGTAAGGCTGCCAAGAGGACTTGAAAGCGGGGCAGAATTGCAGGAAACCGATTTCAGGAGGTAGACTGGAATTGCATTGAAAGCATAGGAAAAGAGGCAGAACGTCCACAATGATGCACTTGGCCAAAAAGGGCGTATGCGTTTTTTCCTGAATATATTCAGGAAAAAACGCATACGCCCTTTTTGGCCAACCAAGCAAGCTTGCAAAGGAAATCTGCACTACAATGAAGTCTCACTTCCCCCCGGTCAAAAGGGCCATCTGAAAAAAGTGTAAAATCCAGAAAGGCAGGACAGGCCATGGAGAACTGGGAGCCTTGTTATGCTGATGGGCGGGATGTAAATTGCCAACAGACACTCGGGAGAAGTGTATGGTGTTTCCTGAAACGTCTAAAAAACAAAGCAACAGAGCCTAGGGCATTTCCACTTATGGTCCTATAGCTTAGGGAAATTAAAATCAAAAAGATACAGCCACCCCAATGTTTGGGACGCCTCTGTTTACAAGAACCTCGTTTACCGTACAAGTTCAATATCACAGAAAGTGAAAAATGGATAAAGAACTTGTGGTACTTACGTACAATGCAGTATCACTCAGCAGTGAAATCTATGTCATCAGGCCCGTAGCAGCACAATGAGTGGATTCAGGTACGATGATTCTAACTGAAATAAGTCACACAGAAAAAGAAACATCATAAGATATCAGTAATACACGGAATGTAAACTTGGCTACACAGGAACTGAATTACAGAACAGAACAGGGTCTCAAATTTCGAAAACCAACTTATGCTTGTTTAAGGGTAAAGGTGAGTTGGGGTGCTGCATAAAACCAGAGATTGAAATGAGCACAGATAAAGTTCCTTAAGCCAAATATGGAATAGACAAGAGCTACTCCTTGCTCAACGAAATGGACTCAACACCGCATATTAAACGCCTAAGAATGTACCTGACTCTTAAGTATCTTTAAACCTATGGATTGCTATGTCTCCGAAAGAGAATCAAGCATGTGTACAGGGACATAAACGCAGCAGTGATAGGATTGGAGAGGTTCGGTGAGCAAATGAAGACCCTTTGAAGTCATATTGCATGGTACCCATTCCACGGGTTTCAACTCCCCAGGTTTAAGGTATTCTTCCTTCAGCTAAAACATGCATGTGGAACCTAGAGTATGATCAACCATGTGATCGGGAGACGTGTTCAAATATGTCTCAGTTTTCGTACCCTGGTACTCGGGTGCAACATTCCAGACGCTTTACTAACACTCTCCCGACTTGGAGAGTCAGTCCCTTTAACCTCCTGTTTGGCCCAGTTTGCAATTTCTGCGGAAGATGAACAGGAATAGCGAGAACCAATGAGAGACTAGCTGGAGGTGTCTGGACGGGCAAATTTAACTCTCATTTCCCACCAGGAAGAGGAAATAACCAAAGGCTCAGCGTGCCGTGCCGGAACCAGATTAGGGCCTGAAGCCATCCTGCGGTGTTGCGGCCAGCTCACAAGAAAACGAGTTGAAGAAAGGAGCTCAGGGGCACTGTAATTCACAAACCTGCAGAGTTATAAATGACAACTATCGTCCAAAAATATACTGAAGTAAGGCTGCCAAGAGGACTTGAAAGCGGGGCAGAATTGCAGGAAACCGATTTCAGGAGGTAGACTGGAATTGCATTGAAAGCATAGGAAAAGAGGCAGAACGTCCACAATGATGCACTTGGCCAAAAAGGGCGTATGCGTTTTTTCCTGAATATATTCAGGAAAAAATGCATACGCCCTTTTTGGCCAACCAAGCAAGCTTGCAAAGGAAATCTGCACTACAATGAAGTCTCACTTCCCCCCGGTCAAAAGGGCCATCTGAAAAAAGTGTAAAATCCAGAAAGGCAGGACAGGCCATGGAGAACTGGGAGCCTTGTTATGCTGATGGGCGGGATGTAAATTGCCAACAGACACTCGGGAGAAGTGTATGGTGTTTCCTGAAACGTCTAAAAAACAAAGCAACAGAGCCTAGGGCATTTCCACTTATGGTCCTATAGCTTAGGGAAATTAAAATCAAAAAGATACAGCCACCCCAATGTTTGGGACGCCTCTGTTTACAAGAACCTCGTTTACCGTACAAGTTCAATATCACAGAAAGTGAAAAATGGATAAAGAACTTGTGGTACTTACGTACAATGCAGTATCACTCAGCAGTGAAATCTATGTCATCAGGCCCGTAGCAGCACAATGAGTGGATTCAGGTACGATGATTCTAACTGAAATAAGTCACACAGAAAAAGAAACATCATAAGATATCAGTAATACACGGAATGTAAACTTGGCTACACAGGAACTGAATTACAGAACAGAACAGGGTCTCAAATTTAGAAAACCAACTTATGCTTGTTTAAGGGTAAAGGTGAGTTGGGGTGCTGCATAAAACCAGAGATTGAAATGAGCACAGATAAAGTTCCTTAAGCCAAATATTGAATAGACAAGAGCTACTCCTTGCTCAACGAAATGGACTCAACACCGCATATTAAACGCCTAAGAATGTACCTGACACTTAAGTATCTTAAAACCTATGGATTGCTATGTCTCCGAAAGAGAATCAAGCATGTGTACAGGGACATAAACGCAGCAGTGATAGGATTGGAGAGGTTCGGTGAGCAAATGAAGACCCTTTGAAGTCATATTGCATGGTACCCATTCCACGGGTTTCAACTACCCAGGTTTAAGGTATTCTTCCTTCAGCTAAAACATGCATGTGGAACCTAGAGTATGATCAACCATGTGATCGGGAGACGTGTTCAAATATGTCTCAGTTTTCGTACCCTGGTACTCGGGTGCAACATTCCAGACGCTTTACTAACACTCTCCCGACTTGGAGAGTCAGTCCCTTTAACCTCCTGTTTGGCCCAGTTTGCAATTTCTGCGGAAGATGAACAGGAATAGCGAGAACCAATGAGAGACTAGCTGGAGGTGTCTGGACGGGCAAATTTAACTCTCATTTCCCACCAGGAAGAGGAAATAACCAAAGGCTCAGCGTGCCGTGCCGGAACCAGATTAGGGCCTGAAGCCATCCTGCGGTGTTGCGGCCAGCTCACAAGAAAACGAGTTGAAGAAAGGAGCTCAGGGGCACTGTAATTCACAAACCTGCAGAGTTATAAATGACAACTATCGTCCAGAAATATACTGAAGTAAGGCTGCCAAGAGGACTTGAAAGCGGGGCAGAATTGCAGGAAACCGATTTCAGGAGGTAGACTGGAATTGCATTGAAAGCATAGGAAAAGAGGCAGAACGTCCACAATGATGCACTTGGCCAAAAAGGGCGTATGCGTTTTTTCCTGAATATATTCAGGAAAAAACGCATACGCCCTTTTTGGCCAACCAAGCAAGCTTGCAAAGGAAATCTGCACTACAATGAAGTCTCACTTCCCCCCGGTCAAAAGGGCCATCTGAAAAAAGTGTAAAATCCAGAAAGGCAGGACAGGCCATGGAGAACTGGGAGCCTTGTTATGCTGATGGGCGGGATGTAAATTGCCAACAGACACTCGGGAGAAGTGTATGGTGTTTCCTGAAACGTCTAAAAAACAAAGCAACAGAGCCTAGGGCATTTCCACTTATGGTCCTATAGCTTAGGGAAATTAAAATCAAAAAGATACAGCCACCCCAATGTTTGGGACGCCTCTGTTTACAAGAACCTCGTTTACCGTACAAGTTCAATATCACAGAAAGTGAAAAATGGATAAAGAACTTGTGGTACTTACGTACAATGCAGTATCACTCAGCAGTGAAATCTATGTCATCAGGCCCGTAGCAGCACAATGAGTGGATTCAGGTACGATGATTCTAACTGAAATAAGTCACACAGAAAAAGAAACATCATAAGATATCAGTAATACACGGAATGTAAACTTGGCTACACAGGAACTGAATTACAGAACAGAACAGGGTCTCAAATTTCGAAAACCAACTTATGCTTGTTTAAGGGTAAAGGTGAGTTGGGGTGCTGCATAAAACCAGAGATTGAAATGAGCACAGATAAAGTTCCTTAAGCCAAATATGGAATAGACAAGAGCTACTCCTTGCTCAACGAAATGGACTCAACACCGCATATTAAACGCCTAAGAATGTACCTGACTCTTAAGTATCTTTAAACCTATGGATTGCTATGTCTCCGAAAGAGAATCAAGCATGTGTACAGGGACATAAACGCAGCAGTGATAGGATTGGAGAGGTTCGGTGAGCAAATGAAGACCCTTTGAAGTCATATTGCATGGTACCCATTCCACGGGTTTCAACTCCCCAGGTTTAAGGTATTCTTCCTTCAGCTAAAACATGCATGTGGAACCTAGAGTATGATCAACCATGTGATCGGGAGACGTGTTCAAATATGTCTCAGTTTTCGTACCCTGGTACTCGGGTGCAACATTCCAGACGCTTTACTAACACTCTCCCGACTTGGAGAGTCAGTCCCTTTAACCTCCTGTTTGGCCCAGTTTGCAATTTCTGCGGAAGATGAACAGGAATAGCGAGAACCAATGAGAGACTAGCTGGAGGTGTCTGGACGGGCAAATTTAACTCTCATTTCCCACCAGGAAGAGGAAATAACCAAAGGCTCAGCGTGCCGTGCCGGAACCAGATTAGGGCCTGAAGCCATCCTGCGGTGTGCGGCCAGCTCACAAGAAAACGAGTTGAAGAAAGGAGCTCAGGGGCACTGTAATTCACAAACCTGCAGAGTTATAAATGACAGCTATCGTCCAAAAATATACTGAAGTAAGGCTGCCAAGAGGACTTGAAAGCGGGGCAGAATTGCAGGAAACCGATTTCAGGAGGTAGACTGGAATTGCATTGAAAGCATAGGAAAAGAGGCAGAACGTCCACAATGATGCACTTGGCCAAAAAGGGCGTATGCGTTTTTTCCTGAATATATTCAGGAAAAAACGCATACGCCCTTTTTGGCCAACCAAGCAAGCTTGCAAAGGAAATCTGCACTACAATGAAGTCTCACTTCCCCCCGGTCAAAAGGGCCATCTGAAAAAAGTGTAAAATCCAGAAAGGCAGGACAGGCCATGGAGAACTGGGAGCCTTGTTATGCTGATGGGCGGGATGTAAATTGCCAACAGACACTCGGGAGAAGTGTATGGTGTTTCCTGAAACGTCTAAAAAACAAAGCAACAGAGCCTAGGGCACTTCCACTTATGGTCCTATAGCTTAGGGAAATTAAGATCAAAAAGATACAGCCACCCCAATGTTTGGGACGCCTCTGTTTACAAGAACCTCGTTTACCGTAGAAGTTCAATATCACAGAAAGTGAAAAATGGATAAAGAACTTGTGGTACTTACGTACAATGCAGTATCACTCAGCAGTGAAATCTATGTCATCAGGTCCGTAGCAGCACAATGAGTGGATTCAGGTACGATGATTCTAACTGAAATAAGTCACACAGAAAAAGAAACATCATAAGATATCAGTAATACACGGAATGTAAACTTGGCTACACAGGAACTGAATTACAGAACAGAACAGGGTCTCAAATTTAGAAAACCAACTTATGCTTGTTTAAGGGTAAAGGTGAGTTGGGGTGCTGCATAAAACCAGAGATTGAAATGAGCACAGATAAAGTTCCTTAAGCCAAATATGGAATAGACAAGAGCTACTCCTTGCTCAACGAAATGGACTCAACACCCCATATTAAACGCCTAAGAATGTACCTGACTCTTAAGTATCTTAAAACCTATGGATTGCTATGTCTCCGAAAGAGAATCAAGCATGTGTACAGGGACATAAACGCAGCAGTGATAGGATTGGAGAGGTTCGGTGAGCAAATGAAGACCCTTTGAAGTCATATTGCATGGTACCCATTCCACGGGTTTCAACTACCCAGGTTTAAGGTATTCTTCCTTCAGCTAAAACATGCATGTGGAACCTAGAGTATGATCAACCATGTGATCGGGAGACGTGTTCAAATATGTCTCAGTTTTCGTAACCTGGTACTCGGGTGCAACATTCCAGACGCTTTACTAACACTCTCCCGACTTGGAGAGTCAGTCCCTTTAACCTCCTGTTTGGCCCAGTTTGCAATTTCTGCGGAAGATGAACAGGAATAGCGAGAACCAATGAGAGACTAGCTGGAGGTGTCTGGACGGGCAAATTTAACTCTCATTTCCCACCAGGAAGAGGAAATAACCAAAGGCTCAGCGTGCCGTGCCGGAACCAGATTAGGGCCTGAAGCCATCCTGCGGTGTTGCGGCCAGCTCACAAGAAAACGAGTTGAAGAAAGGAGCTCAGGGGCACTGTAATTCACAAACCTGCAGAGTTATAAATGACAACTATCGTCCAAAAATATACTGAAGTAAGGCTGCTAAGAGGACTTGAAAGCGGGGCAGAATTGCAGGAAACCGATTTCAGGAGGTAGACTGGAATTGCATTGAAAGCATAGGAAAAGAGGCAGAACGTCCACAATGATGCACTTGGCCAAAAAGGGCGTATGCGTTTTTTCCTGAATATATTCAGGAAAAAACGCATACGCCCTTTTTGGCCAACCAAGCAAGCTTGCAAAGGAAATCTGCACTACAATGAGGTCTCACTTCCCCCCGGTCAAAAGGGCCATCTGAAAAAAGTGTAAAATCCAGAAAGGCAGGACAGGCCATGGAGAACTGGGAGCCTTGTTATGCTGATGGGCGGGATGTAAATTGCCAACAGACACTCGGGAGAAGTGTATGGTGTTTCCTGAAACGTCTAAAAAACAAAGCAACAGAGCCTAGGGCATTTCCACTTATGGTCCTATAGCTTAGGGAAATTAAAATCAAAAAGATGCAGCCACCCCAATGTTTGGGACGCCTCTGTTTACAAGAACCTCGTTTACCGTACAAGTTCAATATCACAGAAAGTGAAAAATGGATAAAGAACTTGTGGTACTTACGTACAATGCAGTATCACTCAGCAGTGAAATCTATGTCATCAGGCCCGTAGCAGCACAATGAGTGGATTCAGGTACGATGATTCTAACTGAAATAAGTCACACAGAAAAAGAAACATCATAAGATATCAGTAATACACGGAATGTAAACTTGGCTACACAGGAACTGAATTACAGAACAGAACAGGGTCTCAAATTTAGAAAACCAACTTATGCTTGTTTAAGGGTAAAGGTGAGTTGGGGTGCTGCATAAAACCAGAGATTGAAATGAGCACAGATAAAGTTCCTTAAGCCAAATATGGAATAGACAAGAGCTACTCCTTGCTCAACGAAATGGACTCAACACCGCATATTAAACGCCTAAGAATGTACCTGACACTTAAGTATCTTAAAACCTATGGATTGCTATGTCTCCGAAAGAGAATCAAGCATGTGTACAGGGACATAAACGCAGCAGTGATAGGATTGGAGAGGTTCGGTGAGCAAATGAAGACCCTTTGAAGTCATATTGCATGGTACCCATTCCACGGGTTTCAACTACCCAGGTTTAAGGTATTCTTCCTTCAGCTAAAACATGCATGTGGAACCTAGAGTATGATCAACCATGTGATCGGGAGACGTGTTCAAATATGTCTCAGTTTTCGTAACCTGGTACTCGGGTGCAACATTCCAGACGCTTTACTAACACTCTCCCGACTTGGAGAGTCAGTCCCTTTAACCTCCTGTTTGGCCCAGTTTGCAATTTCTGCGGAAGATGAACAGGAATAGCGAGAACCAATGAGAGACTAGCTGGAGGTGTCTGGACGGGCAAATTTAACTCTCATTTCCCACCAGGAAGAGGAAATAACCAAAGGCTCAGCGTGCCGTGCCGGAACCAGATTAGGGCCTGAAGCCATCCTGCGGTGTTGCGGCCAGCTCACAAGAAAACGAGTTGAAGAAAGGAGCTCAGGGGCACTGTAATTCACAAACCTGCAGAGTTATAAATGACAACTATCGTCCAAAAATATACTGAAGTAAGGCTGCCAAGAGGACTTGAAAGCGGGGCAGAATTGCAGGAAACCGATTTCAGGAGGTAGACTGGAATTGCATTGAAAGCATAGGAAAAGAGGCAGAACGTCCACAATGATGCACTTGGCCAAAAAGGGCGTATGCGTTTTTTCCTGAATATATTCAGGAAAAAACGCATACGCCCTTTTTGGCCAACCAAGCAAGCTTGCAAAGGAAATCTGCACTACAATGAAGTCTCACTTCCCCCCGGTCAAAAGGGCCATCTGAAAAAAGTGTAAAATCCAGAAAGGCAGGACAGGCCATGGAGAACTGGGAGCCTTGTTATGCTGATGGGCGGGATGTAAATTGCCAACAGACACTCGGGAGAAGTGTATGGTGTTTCCTGAAACGTCTAAAAAACAAAGCAACAGAGCCTAGGGCATTTCCACTTATGGTCCTATAGCTTAGGGAAATTAAAATCAAAAAGATACAGCCACCCCAATGTTTGGGACGCCTCTGTTTACAAGAACCTCGTTTACCGTACAAGTTCAATATCACAGAAAGTGAAAAATGGATAAAGAACTTGTGGTACTTACGTACAATGCAGTATCACTCAGCAGTGAAATCTATGTCATCAGGCCCGTAGCAGCACAATGAGTGGATTCAGGTACGATGATTCTAACTGAAATAAGTCACACAGAAAAAGAAACATCATAAGATATCAGTAATACACGGAATGTAAACTTGGCTACACAGGAACTGAATTACAGAACAGAAGAGGGTCTCAAATTTAGAAAACCAACTTATGCTTGTTTAAGGGTAAAGGTGAGTTGGGGTGCTGCATAAAACCAGAGATTGAAATGAGCACAGATAAAGTTCCTTAAGCCAAATATGGAATAGACAAGAGCTACTCCTTGCTCAACGAAATGGACTCAACACCGCATATTAAACGCCTAAGAATGTACCTGACTCTTAAGTATCTTTAAACCTATGGATTGCTATGTCTCCGAAAGAGAATCAAGCATGTGTACAGGGACATAAACGCAGCAGTGATAGGATTGGAGAGGTTCGGTGAGCAAATGAAGACCCTTTGAAGTCATATTGCATGGTACCCATTCCACGGGTTTCAACTCCCCAGGTTTAAGGTATTCTTCCTTCAGCTAAAACATGCATGTGGAACCTAGAGTATGATCAACCATGTGATCGGGAGACGTGTTCAAATATGTCTCAGTTTTCGTACCCTGGTACTCGGGTGCAACATTCCAGACGCTTTACTAACACTCTCCCGACTTGGAGAGTCAGTCCCTTTAACCTCCTGTTTGGCCCAGTTTGCAATTTCTGCGGAAGATGAACAGGAATAGCGAGAACCAATGAGAGACTAGCTGGAGGTGTCTGGACGGGCAAATTTAACTCTCATTTCCCACCAGGAAGAGGAAATAACCAAAGGCTCAGCGTGCCGTGCCGGAACCAGATTAGGGCCTGAAGCCATCCTGCGGTGTGCGGCCAGCTCACAAGAAAACGAGTTGAAGAAAGGAGCTCAGGGGCACTGTAATTCACAAACCTGCAGAGTTATAAATGACAGCTATCGTCCAAAAATATACTGAAGTAAGGCTGCCAAGAGGACTTGAAAGCGGGGCAGAATTGCAGGAAACCGATTTCAGGAGGTAGACTGGAATTGCATTGAAAGCATAGGAAAAGAGGCAGAACGTCCACAATGATGCACTTGGCCAAAAAGGGCGTATGCGTTTTTTCCTGAATATATTCAGGAAAAAACGCATACGCCCTTTTTGGCCAACCAAGCAAGCTTGCAAAGGAAATCTGCACTACAATGAAGTCTCACTTCCCCCCGGTCAAAAGGGCCATCTGAAAAAAGTGTAAAATCCAGAAAGGCAGGACAGGCCATGGAGAACTGGGAGCCTTGTTATGCTGATGGGCGGGATGTAAATTGCCAACAGACACTCGGGAGAAGTGTATGGTGTTTCCTGAAACGTCTAAAAAACAAAGCAACAGAGCCTAGGGCACTTCCACTTATGGTCCTATAGCTTAGGGAAATTAAGATCAAAAAGATACAGCCACCCCAATGTTTGGGACGCCTCTGTTTACAAGAACCTCGTTTACCGTAGAAGTTCAATATCACAGAAAGTGAAAAATGGATAAAGAACTTGTGGTACTTACGTACAATGCAGTATCACTCAGCAGTGAAATCTATGTCATCAGGCCCGTAGCAGCACAATGAGTGGATTCAGGTACGATGATTCTAACTGAAATAAGTCACACAGAAAAAGAAACATCATAAGATATCAGTAATACACGGAATGTAAACTTGGCTACACAGGAACTGAATTACAGAACAGAACAGGGTCTCAAATTTAGAAAACCAACTTATGCTTGTTTAAGGGTAAAGGTGAGTTGGGGTGCTGCATAAAACCAGAGATTGAAATGAGCACAGATAAAGTTCCTTAAGCCAAATATGGAATAGACAAGAGCTACTCCTTGCTCAACGAAATGGACTCAACACCCCATATTAAACGCCTAAGAATGTACCTGACTCTTAAGTATCTTAAAACCTATGGATTGCTATGTCTCCGAAAGAGAATCAAGCATGTGTACAGGGACATAAACGCAGCAGTGATAGGATTGGAGAGGTTCGGTGAGCAAATGAAGACCCTTTGAAGTCATATTGCATGGTACCCATTCCACGGGTTTCAACTACCCAGGTTTAAGGTATTCTTCCTTCAGCTAAAACATGCATGTGGAACCTAGAGTATGATCAACCATGTGATCGGGAGACGTGTTCAAATATGTCTCAGTTTTCGTACCCTGGTACTCGGGTGCAACATTCCAGACGCTTTACTAACACTCTCCCGACTTGGAGAGTCAGTGCCTTTAACCTCCTGTTTGGCCCAGTTTGCAATTTCTGCGGAAGATGAACAGGAATAGCGAGAACCAATGAGAGACTAGCTGGAGGTGTCTGGACGGGCAAATTTAACTCTCATTTCCCACCAGGAAGAGGAAATAACCAAAGGCTCAGCGTGCCATGCCGGAACCAGATTAGGGCCTGAAGCCATCCTGCGGTGTTGCGGCCAGCTCACAAGAAAAGGAGTTGAAGAAAGGAGCTCAGGGGCACTGTAATTCACAAACCTGCAGAGTTATAAATGACAACTATCGTCCAAAAATATACTGAAGTAAGGCTGCCAAGAGGACTTGAAAGCGGGGCAGAATTGCAGGAAACCGATTTCAGGAGGTAGACTGGAATTGCATTGAAAGCATAGGAAAAGAGGCAGAACGTCCACAATGATGCACTTGGCCAAAAAGGGCGTATGCGTTTTTTCCTGAATATATTCAGGAAAAAACGCATACGCCCTTTTTGGCCAACCAAGCAAGCTTGCAAAGGAAATCTGCACTACAATGAAGTCTCACTTCCCCCCGGTCAAAAGGGCCATCTGAAAAAAGTGTAAAATCCAGAAAGGCAGGACAGGCCATGGAGAACTGGGAGCCTTGTTATGCTGATGGGCGGGATGTAAATTGCCAACAGACACTCGGGAGAAGTGTATGGTGTTTCCTGAAACGTCTAAAAAACAAAGCAACAGAGCCTAGGGCACTTCCACTTATGGTCCTATAGCTTAGGGAAATTAAAATCAAAAAGATACAGCCACCCCAATGTTTGGGACGCCTCTGTTTACAAGAACCTCGTTTACCGTACAAGTTCAATATCACAGAAAGTGAAAAATGGATAAAGAACTTGTGGTACTTACGTACAATGCAGTATCACTCAGCAGTGAAATCTATGTCATCAGGCCCGTAGCAGCACAATGAGTGGATTCAGGTACGATGATTCTAACTGAAATAAGTCACACAGAAAAAGAAACATCATAAGATATCAGTAATACACGGAATGTAAACTTGGCTACACAGGAACTGAATTACAGAACAGAACAGGGTCTCAAATTTAGAAAACCAACTTATGCTTGTTTAAGGGTAAAGGTGAGTTGGGGTGCTGCATAAAACCAGAGATTGAAATGAGCACAGATAAAGTTCCTTAAGCCAAATATGGAATAGACAAGAGCTACTCCTTGCTCAACGAAATGGACTCAACACCGCATATTAAACGCCTAAGAATGTACCTGACTCTTAAGTATCTTAAAACCTATGGATTGCTATGTCTCCGAAAGAGAATCAAGCATGTGTACAGGGACATAAACGCAGCAGTGATAGGATTGGAGAGGTTCGGTGAGCAAATGGAGACCCTTTGAAGTCATATTGCATGGTACCCATTCCACGGGTTTCAACTACCCAGGTTTAAGGTATTCTTCCTTCAGCTAAAACATGCATGTGGAACCTAGAGTATGATCAACCATGTGATCGGGAGACGTGTTCAAATATGTCTCAGTTTTCGTACCCTGGTACTCGGGTGCAACATTCCAGACGCTTTACTAACACTCTCCCGACTTGGAGAGTCAGTGCCTTTAACCTCCTGTTTGGCCCAGTTTGCAATTTCTGCGGAAGATGAACAGGAATAGCGAGAACCAATGAGAGACTAGCTGGAGGTGTCTGGACGGGCAAATTTAACTCTCATTTCCCACCAGGAAGAGGAAATAACCAAAGGCTCAGCGTGCCATGCCGGAACCAGATTAGGGCCTGAAGCCATCCTGCGGTGTTGCGGCCAGCTCACAAGAAAAGGAGTTGAAGAAAGGAGCTCAGGGGCACTGTAATTCACAAACCTGCAGAGTTATAAATGACAACTATCGTCCAAAAATATACTGAAGTAAGGCTGCCAAGAGGACTTGAAAGCGGGGCAGAATTGCAGGAAACCGATTTCAGGAGGTAGACTGGAATTGCATTGAAAGCATAGGAAAAGAGGCAGAACGTCCACAATGATGCACTTGGCCAAAAAGGGCGTATGCGTTTTTTCCTGAATATATTCAGGAAAAAACGCATACGCCCTTTTTGGCCAACCAAGCAAGCTTGCAAAGGAAATCTGCACTACAATGAAGTCTCACTTCCCCCCGGTCAAAAGGGCCATCTGAAAAAAGTGTAAAATCCAGAAAGGCAGGACAGGCCATGGAGAACTGGGAGCCTTGTTATGCTGATGGGCGGGATGTAAATTGCCAACAGACACTCGGGAGAAGTGTATGGTGTTTCCTGAAACGTCTAAAAAACAAAGCAACAGAGCCTAGGGCACTTCCACTTATGGTCCTATAGCTTAGGGAAATTAAAATCAAAAAGATACAGCCACCCCAATGTTTGGGACGCCTCTGTTTACAAGAACCTCGTTTACCGTACAAGTTCAATATCACAGAAAGTGAAAAATGGATAAAGAACTTGTGGTACTTACGTACAATGCAGTATCACTCAGCAGTGAAATCTATGTCATCAGGCCCGTAGCAGCACAATGAGTGGATTCAGGTACGATGATTCTAACTGAAATAAGTCACACAGAAAAAGAAACATCATAAGATATCAGTAATACACGGAATGTAAACTTGGCTACACAGGAACTGAATTACAGAACAGAACAGGGTCTCAAATTTAGAAAACCAACTTATGCTTGTTTAAGGGTAAAGGTGAGTTGGGGTGCTGCATAAAACCAGAGATTGAAATGAGCACAGATAAAGTTCCTTAAGCCAAATATGGAATAGACAAGAGCTACTCCTTGCTCAACGAAATGGACTCAACACCGCATATTAAACGCCTAAGAATGTACCTGACTCTTAAGTATCTTAAAACCTATGGATTGCTATGTCTCCGAAAGAGAATCAAGCATGTGTACAGGGACATAAACGCAGCAGTGATAGGATTGGAGAGGTTCGGTGAGCAAATGGAGACCCTTTGAAGTCATATTGCATGGTACCCATTCCACGGGTTTCAACTACCCAGGTTTAAGGTATTCTTCCTTCAGCTAAAACATGCATGTGGAACCTAGAGTATGATCAACCATGTGATCGGGAGACGTGTTCAAATATGTCTCAGTTTTCGTACCCTGGTACTCGGGTGCAACATTCCAGACGCTTTACTAACACTCTCCCGACTTGGAGAGTCAGTCCCTTTAACCTCCTGTTTGGCCCAGTTTGCAATTTCTGCGGAAGATGAACAGGAATAGCGAGAACCAATGAGAGACTAGCTGGAGGTGTCTGGACGGGCAAATTTAACTCTCATTTCCCACCAGGAAGAGGAAATAACCAAAGGCTCAGCGTGCCATGCCGGAACCAGATTAGGGCCTGAAGCCATCCTGCGGTGTTGCGGCCAGCTCACAAGAAAACGAGTTGAAGAAAGGAGCTCAGGGGCACTGTAATTCACAAACCTGCAGAGTTATAAATGACAACTATCGTCCAAAAATATACTGAAGTAAGGCTGCCAAGAGGACTTGAAAGCGGGGCAGAATTGCAGGAAACCGATTTCAGGAGGTAGACTGGAATTGCATTGAAAGCATAGGAAAAGAGGCAGAACGTCCACAATGATGCACTTGGCCAAAAAGGGCGTATGCGTTTTTTCCTGAATATATTCAGGAAAAAACGCATACGCCCTTTTTGGCCAACCAAGCAAGCTTGCAAAGGAAATCTGCACTACAATGAAGTCTCACTTCCCCCCGGTCAAAAGGGCCATCTGAAAAAAGTGTAAAATCCAGAAAGGCAGGACAGGCCATGGAGAACTGGGAGCCTTGTTATGCTGATGGGCGGGATGTAAATTGCCAACAGACACTCGGGAGAAGTGTATGGTGTTTCCTGAAACGTCTAAAAAACAAAGCAACAGAGCCTAGGGCACTTCCACTTATGGTCCTATAGCTTAGGGAAATTAAAATCAAAAAGATACAGCCACCCCAATGTTTGGGACGCCTCTGTTTACAAGAACCTCGTTTACCGTACAAGTTCAATATCACAGAAAGTGAAAAATGGATAAAGAACTTGTGGTACTTACGTACAATGCAGTATCACTCAGCAGTGAAATCTATGTCATCAGGCCCGTAGCAGCACAATGAGTGGATTCAGGTACGATGATTCTAACTGAAATAAGTCACACAGAAAAAGAAACATCATAAGATATCAGTAATACACGGAATGTAAACTTGGCTACACAGGAACTGAATTACAGAACAGAACAGGGTCTCAAATTTAGAAAACCAACTTATGCTTGTTTAAGGGTAAAGGTGAGTTGGGGTGCTGCATAAAACCAGAGATTGAAATGAGCACAGATAAAGTTCCTTAAGCCAAATATGGAATAGACAAGAGCTACTCCTTGCTCAACGAAATGGACTCAACACCGCATATTAAACGCCTAAGAATGTACCTGACTCTTAAGTATCTTAAAACCTATGGATTGCTATGTCTCCGAAAGAGAATCAAGCATGTGTACAGGGACATAAACGCAGCAGTGATAGGATTGGAGAGGTTCGGTGAGCAAATGGAGACCCTTTGAAGTCATATTGCATGGTACCCATTCCACGGGTTTCAACTACCCAGGTTTAAGGTATTCTTCCTTCAGCTAAAACATGCATGTGGAACCTAGAGTATGATCAACCATGTGATCGGGAGACGTGTTCAAATATGTCTCAGTTTTCGTAACCTGGTACTCGGGTGCAACATTCCAGACGCTTTACTAACACTCTCCCGACTTGGAGAGTCAGTCCCTTTAACCTCCTGTTTGGCCCAGTTTGCAATTTCTGCGGAAGATGAACAGGAATAGCGAGAACCAATGAGAGACTAGCTGGAGGTGTCTGGACGGGCAAATTTAACTCTCATTTCCCACCAGGAAGAGGAAATAACCAAAGGCTCAGCGTGCCGTGCCGGAACCAGATTAGGGCCTGAAGCCATCCTGCGGTGTTGCGGCCAGCTCACAAGAAAACGAGTTGAAGAAAGGAGCTCAGGGGCACTGTAATTCACAAACCTGCAGAGTTATAAATGACAACTATCGTCCAAAAATATACTGAAGTAAGGCTGCCAAGAGGACTTGAAAGCGGGGCAGAATTGCAGGAAACCGATTTCAGGAGGTAGACTGGAATTGCATTGAAAGCATAGGAAAAGAGGCAGAACGTCCACAATGATGCACTTGGCCAAAAAGGGCGTATGCGTTTTTTCCTGAATATATTCAGGAAAAAACGCATACGCCCTTTTTGGCCAACCAAGCAAGCTTGCAAAGGAAATCTGCACTACAATGAAGTCTCACTTCCCCCCGGTCAAAAGGGCCATCTGAAAAAAGTGTAAAATCCAGAAAGGCAGGACAGGCCATGGAGAACTGGGAGCCTTGTTATGCTGATGGGCGGGATGTAAATTGCCAACAGACACTTGGGAGAAGTGTATGGTGTTTCCTGAAACATCTAAAAAACAAAGCAACAGAGCCTAGGGCACTTCCACTTATGGTCCTATAGCTTAGGGAAATTAAAATCAAAAAGATACAGCCACCCCAATGTTTGGGACGCCTCTGTTTACAAGAACCTCGTTTACCGTACAAGTTCAATATCACAGAAAGTGAAAAATGGATAAAGAACTTGTGGTACTTACGTACAATGCAGTATCACTCAGCAGTGAAATCTATGTCATCAGGCCCGTAGCAGCACAATGAGTGGATTCAGGTACGATGATTCTAACTGAAATAAGTCACACAGAAAAAGAAACATCATAAGATATCAGTAATACACGGAATGTAAACTTGGCTACACAGGAACTGAATTACAGAACAGAACAGGGTCTCAAATTTAGAAAACCAACTTATGCTTGTTTAAGGGTAAAGGTGAGTTGGGGTGCTGCATAAAACCAGAGATTGAAATGAGCACAGATAAAGTTCCTTAAGCCAAATATGGAATAGACAAGAGCTACTCCTTGCTCAACGAAATGGACTCAACACCGCATATTAAACGCCTAAGAATGTACCTGACTCTTAAGTATCTTAAAACCTATGGATTGCTATGTCTCCGAAAGAGAATCAAGCATGTGTACAGGGACATAAACGCAGCAGTGATAGGATTGGAGAGGTTCGGTGAGCAAATGAAGACCCTTTGAAGTCATATTGCATGGTACCCATTCCACGGGTTTCAACTACCCAGGTTTAAGGTATTCTTCCTTCAGCTAAAACATGCATGTGGAACCTAGAGTATGATCAACCATGTGATCGGGAGACGTGTTCAAATATGTCTCAGTTTTCGTACCCTGGTACTCGGGTGCAACATTCCAGACGCTTTACTAACACTCTCCCGACTTGGAGAGTCAGTGCCTTTAACCTCCTGTTTGGCCCAGTTTGCAATTTCTGCGGAAGATGAACAGGAATAGCGAGAACCAATGAGAGACTAGCTGGAGGTGTCTGGACGGGCAAATTTAACTCTCATTTCCCACCAGGAAGAGGAAATAACCAAAGGCTCAGCGTGCCGTGCCGGAACCAGATTAGGGCCTGAAGCCATCCTGCGGTGTGCGGCCAGCTCACAAGAAAACGAGTTGAAGAAAGGAGCTCAGGGGCACTGTAATTCACAAACCTGCAGAGTTATAAATGACAACTATCGTCCAAAAATATACTGAAGTAAGGGTGCCAAGAGGACTTGAAAGCGGGGCAGAATTGCAGGAAACCGATTTCAGGAGGTAGACTGGAATTGCATTGAAAGCATAGGAAAAGAGGCAGAACGTCCACAATGATGCACTTGGCCAAAAAGGGCGTATGCGTTTTTTCCTGAATATATTCAGGAAAAAACGCATACGCCCTTTTTGGCCAACCAAGCAAGCTTGCAAAGGAAATCTGCACTACAATGAAGTCTCACTTCCCCCCGGTCAAAAGGGCCATCTGAAAAAAGTGTAAAATCCAGAAAGGTAGGACAGGCCATGGAGAACTGGGAGCCTTGTTATGCTGATGGGCGGGATGTAAATTGCCAACAGACACTCGGGAGAAGTGTATGGTGTTTCCTGAAACGTCTAAAAAACAAAGCAACAGAGCCTAGGGCACTTCCACTTATGGTCCTATAGATTAGGGAAATTAAAATCAAAAAGATACAGCCACTCCAATGTTTGGGACGCCTCTGTTTACAAGAACCTCGTTTACCGTACAAGTTCAATATCACAGAAAGTGAAAAATGGATAAAGAACTTGTGGTACTTACGTACAATGCAGTATCACTCAGCAGTGAAATCTATGTCATCAGGCCCGTAGCAGCACAATGAGTGGATTCAGGTACGATGATTCTAACTGAAATAAGTCACACAGAAAAAGAAACATCATAAGATATCAGTAATACACGGAATGTAAAGTTGGCTCTACAGGAACTGAATTACAGAACAGAACAGGGTCTCAAATTTAGAAAACCAACTTATGCTTGTTTAAGGGGAAAGGTGAGTTGGGGTGCTGCATAAAACCAGAGATTGAAATGAGCACAGATAAAGTTCCTTAAGCCAAATATGGAATAGACAAGAGCTACTCCTTGCTCAACGAAATGGACTCAACACCGCATATTAAACGCCTAAGAATGTACCTGACTCTTAAGTATCTTAAAACCTATGGATTGCTATGTCTCCGAAAGAGAATCAAGCGTGTGTACAGGGACATAAACGCAGCAGTGATAGGATTGGAGAGGTTCGGTGAGCAAATGAAGACCCTTTGAAGTCATATTGCATGGTACCCATTCCACGGGTTTCAACTACCCAGGTTTAAGGTATTCTTCCTTCAGCTAAAACATGCATGTGGAACCTAGAGTATGACCAACCATGTGATCGGGAGACGTGTTCAAATATGTCTCAGTTTTCGTACCCTGGTACTCGGGTGCAACATTCCAGACGCTTTACTAACACTCTCCCGACTTGGAGAGTCAGTCCCTTTAACCTCCTGTTTGGCCCAGTTTGCAATTTCTCCGGAAGATGAACAGGAATAGCAAGAACCAATGAGAGACTAGCTGGAGGTGTCTGGACGGGCAAATTTAACTCTCATTTCCCACCAGGAAGAGGAAATAACCAAAGGCTCAGCGTGCCGTGCCGGAACCAGATTAGGGCCTGAAGCCATCCTGCGGTGTTGCGGCCAGCTCACAAAAAAGCGAGTTGAAGAAAGGAGCTCAGGGGCACTGTAATTCACAAACCTGCAGAGTTATAAATGACAACTATCGTCCAAAAATATACTGAAGTAAGGCTGCCAAGAGGACTTGAAAGCGGGGCAGAATTGCAGGAAACCGATTTCAGGAGGTAGACTGGAATTGCATTGAAAGCATAGGAAAAGAGGCAGAACGTCCACAATGATGCACTTGGCCAAAAAGGGCGTATGCGTTTTTTCCTGAATATATTCAGGAAAAAACGCATACGCCCTTTTTGGCCAACCAAGCAAGCTTGCAAAGGAAATCTGCACTACAATGAAGTCTCACTTCCCCCCGGTCAAAAGGGCCATCTGAAAAAAGTGTAAAATCCAGAAAGGCAGGACAGGCCATGGAGAACTGGGAGCCTTGTTATGCTGATGGGCGGGATGTAAATTGCCAACAGACACTCGGGAGAAGTGTATGGTGTTTCCTGAAACGTCTAAAAAACAAAGCAACAGAGCCTAGGGCACTTCCACTTATGGTCCTATAGCTTAGGGAAATTAAAATCAAAAAGATACAGCCACCCCAATGTTTGGGACGCCTCTGTTTACAAGAACCTCGTTTACCGTACAAGTTCAATATCACAGAAAGTGAAAAATGGTTAAAGAACTTGTGGTACTTACGTACAATGCAGTATCACTCAGCAGTGAAATCTATGTCATCAGGCCCGTAGCAGCACAATGAGTGGATTCAGGTACGATGATTCTAACTAAAATAAGTCACACAGAAAAAGAAACATCATAAGATATCAGTAATACACGGAATGTAAACTTGGCTACACAGGAACTGAATTACAGAACAGAACAGGGTCTCAAATTTAGAAAACCAACTTATGCTTGTTTAAGGGTAAAGGTGAGTTGGGGTGCTGCATAAAACCAGAGATTGAAATGAGCACAGATAAAGTTCCTTAAGCCAAATATGGAATAGACAAGAGCTACTCCTTGCTCAACGAAATGGACTCAACACCCCATATTAAACGCCTAAGAATGTACCTGACTCTTAAGTATCTTAAAACCTATGGATTGCTATGTCTCCGAAAGAGAATCAAGCATGTGTACAGGGACATAAACGCAGCAGTGATAGGATTGGAGAGGTTCGGTGAGCAAATGAAGACCCTTTGAAGTCATATTGCATGGTACCCATTCCACGGGTTTCAACTACCCAGGTTTAAGGTATTCTTCCTTCAGCTAAAACATGCATGTGGAACCTAGAGTATGATCAACCATGTGATCGGGAGACGTGTTCAAATATGTCTCAGTTTTCGTACCCTGGTACTCGGGTGCAACATTCCAGACGCTTTACTAACACTCTCCCGACTTGGAGAGTCAGTCCCTTTAACCTCCTGTTTGGCCCAGTTTGCAATTTCTGCGGAAGATGAACAGGAATAGCGAGAACCAATGAGAGACTAGCTGGAGGTGTCTGGACGGGCAAATTTAACTCTCATTTCCCACCAGGAAGAGGAAATAACCAAAGGCTCAGCGTGCCGTGCCGGAACCAGATTAGGGCCTGAAGCCATCCTGCGGTGTTGCGGCCAGCTCACAAGAAAACGAGTTGAAGAAAGGAGCTCAGGGGCACTGTAATTCACAAACCTGCAGAGTTATAAATGACAACTATCGTCCAAAAATATACTGAAGTAAGGCTGCCAAGAGGACTTGAAAGCGGGGCAGAATTGCAGGAAACCGATTTCAGGAGGTAGACTGGAATTGCACTGAAAGCATAGGAAAAGAGGCAGAACGTCCACAATGATGCACTTGGCCAAAAAGGGCGTATGCGTTTTTTCCTGAATATATTCAGGAAAAAACGCATACGCCCTTTTTGGCCAACCAAGCAAGCTTGCAAAGGAAATCTGCACTACAATGAAGTCTCACTTCCCCCCGGTCAAAAGGGCCATCTGAAAAAAGTGTAAAATCCAGAAAGGCAGGACAGGCCATGGAGAACTGGGAGCCTTGTTATGCTGATGGGCGGGATGTAAATTGCCAACAGACACTCGGGAGAAGTGTATGGTGTTTCCTGAAACGTCTAAAAAACAAAGCAACAGAGCCTAGGGCACTTCCACTTATGGTCCTATAGCTTAGGGAAATTAAAATCAAAAAGATACAGCCACCCCAATGTTTGGGACGCCTCTGTTTACAAGAACCTCGTTTACCGTACAAGTTCAATATCACAGAAAGTGAAAAATGGTTAAAGAACTTGTGGTACTTACGTACAATGCAGTATCACTCAGCAGTGAAATCTATGTCATCAGGCCCGTAGCAGCACAATGAGTGGATTCAGGTACGATGATTCTAACTAAAATAAGTCACACAGAAAATGAAACATCATAAGATATCAGTAATACACGGAATGTAAACTTGGCTACACAGGAACTGAATTACAGAACAGAACAGGGTCTCAAATTTAGAAAACCAACTTATGCTTGTTTAAGGGTAAAGGTGAGTTGGGGTGCTGCATAAAACCAGAGATTGAAATGAGCACAGATAAAGTTCCTTAAGCCAAATATGGAATAGACAAGAGCTACTCCTTGCTCAACGAAATGGACTCAACACCCCATATTAAACGCCTAAGAATGTACCTGACTCTTAAGTATCTTAAAACCTATGGATTGCTATGTCTCCGAAAGAGAATCAAGCATGTGTACAGGGACATAAACGCAGCAGTGATAGGATTGGAGAGGTTCGGTGAGCAAATGAAGACCCTTTGAAGTCATATTGCATGGTACCCATTCCACGGGTTTCAACTACCCAGGTTTAAGGTATTCTTCCTTCAGCTAAAACATGCATGTGGAACCTAGAGTATGATCAACCATGTGATCGGGAGACGTGTTCAAATATGTCTCAGTTTTCGTACCCTGGTACTCGGGTGCAACATTCCAGACGCTTTACTAACACTCTCCCGACTTGGAGAGTCAGTCCCTTTAACCTCCTGTTTGGCCCAGTTTGCAATTTCTGCGGAAGATGAACAGGAATAGCGAGAACCAATGAGAGACTAGCTGGAGGTGTCTGGACGGGCAAATTTAACTCTCATTTCCCACCAGGAAGAGGAAATAACCAAAGGCTCAGCGTGCCGTGCCGGAACCAGATTAGGGCCTGAAGCCATCCTGCGGTGTTGCGGCCAGCTCACAAGAAAACGAGTTGAAGAAAGGAGCTCAGGGGCACTGTAATTCACAAACCTGCAGAGTTATAAATGACAACTATCGTCCAAAAATATACTGAAGTAAGGCTGCCAAGAGGACTTGAAAGCGGGGCAGAATTGCAGGAAACCGATTTCAGGAGGTAGACTGGAATTGCATTGAAAGCATAGGAAAAGAGGCAGAACGTCCACAATGATGCACTTGGCCAAAAAGGGCGTATGCGTTTTTTCCTCAGGAAAAAACGCATACGCCCTTTTTGGCCAACCAAGCAAGCTTGCAAAGGAAATCTGCACTACAATGAAGTCTCACTTCCCCCCGGTCAAAAGGGCCATCTGAAAAAAGTGTAAAATCCAGAAAGGCAGGACAGGCCATGGAGAACTGGGAGCCTTGTTATGCTGATGGGCGGGATGTAAATTGCCAACAGACACTCGGGAGAAGTGTATGGTGTTTCCTGAAACGTCTAAAAAACAAAGCAACAGAGCCTAGGGCACTTCCACTTATGGTCCTATAGCTTAGGGAAATTAAAATCAAAAAGATACAGCCACCCCAATGTTTGGGACGCCTCTGTTTACAAGAACCTCGTTTACCGTACAAGTTCAATATCACAGAAAGTGAAAAATGGATAAAGAACTTGTGGTACTTACGTACAATGCAGTATCACTCAGCAGTGAAATCTATGTCATCAGGCCCGTAGCAGCACAATGAGTGGATTCAGGTACGATGATTCTAACTAAAATAAGTCACACAGAAAAAGAAACATCATAAGATATCAGTAATACACGGAATGTAAACTTGGCTACACAGGAACTGAATTACAGAACAGAACAGGGTCTCAAATTTAGAAAACCAACTTATGCTTGTTTAAGGGGAAAGGTGAGTTGGGGTGCTGCATAAAACCAGAGATTGAAATGAGCACAGATAAAGTTCCTTAAGCCAAATATGGAATAGACAAGAGCTACTCCTTGCTCAACGAAATGGACTCAACACCCCATATTAAACGCCTAAGAATGTACCTGACTCTTAAGTATCTTAAAACCTATGGATTGCTATGTCTCCGAAAGAGAATCAAGCATGTGTACAGGGACATAAACGCAGCAGTGATAGGATTGGAGAGGTTCGGTGAGCAAATGAAGACCCTTTGAAGTCATATTGCATGGTACCCATTCCACGGGTTTCAACTACCCAGGTTTAAGGTATTCTTCCTTCAGCTAAAACATGCATGTGGAACCTAGAGTATGATCAACCATGTGATCGGGAGACGTGTTCAAATATGTCTCAGTTTTCGTACCCTGGTACTCGGGTGCAACATTCCAGACGCTTTACTAACACTCTCCCGACTTGGAGAGTCAGTCCCTTTAACCTCCTGTTTGGCCCAGTTTGCAATTTCTGCGGAAGATGAACAGGAATAGCGAGAACCAATGAGAGACTAGCTGGAGGTGTCTGGACGGGCAAATTTAACTCTCATTTCCCACCAGGAAGAGGAAATAACCAAAGGCTCAGCGTGCCGTGCCGGAACCAGATTAGGGCCTGAAGCCATCCTGCGGTGTTGCGGCCAGCTCACAAGAAAACGAGTTGAAGAAAGGAGCTCAGGGGCACTGTAATTCACAAACCTGCAGAGTTATAAATGACAACTATCGTCCAAAAATATACTGAAGTAAGGCTGCCAAGAGGACTTGAAAGCGGGGCAGAATTGCAGGAAACCGATTTCAGGAGGTAGACTGGAATTGCATTGAAAGCATAGGAAAAGAGGCAGAACGTCCACAATGATGCACTTGGCCAAAAAGGGCGTATGCGTTTTTTCCTCAGGAAAAAACGCATACGCCCTTTTTGGCCAACCAAGCAAGCTTGCAAAGGAAATCTGCACTACAATGAAGTCTCACTTCCCCCCGGTCAAAAGGGCCATCTGAAAAAAGTGTAAAATCCAGAAAGGCAGGACAGGCCATGGAGAACTGGGAGCCTTGTTATGCTGATGGGCGGGATGTAAATTGCCAACAGACACTCGGGAGAAGTGTATGGTGTTTCCTGAAACGTCTAAAAAACAAAGCAACAGAGCCTAGGGCACTTCCACTTATGGTCCTATAGCTTAGGGAAATTAAAATCAAAAAGATACAGCCACCCCAATGTTTGGGACGCCTCTGTTTACAAGAACCTCGTTTACCGTACAAGTTCAATATCACAGAAAGTGAAAAATGGATAAAGAACTTGTGGTACTTACGTACAATGCAGTATCACTCAGCAGTGAAATCTATGTCATCAGGCCCGTAGCAGCACAATGAGTGGATTCAGGTACGATGATTCTAACTGAAATAAGTCACACAGAAAAAGAAACATCATAAGATATCAGTAATACACGGAATGTAAACTTGGCTACACAGGAACTGAATTACAGAACAGAACAGGGTCTCAAATTTAGAAAACCAACTTATGCTTGTTTAAGGGTAAAGGTGAGTTGGGGTGCTGCATAAAACCAGAGATTGAAATGAGCACAGATAAAGTTCCTTAAGCCAAATATGGAATAGACAAGAGCTACTCCTTGCTCAACGAAATGGACTCAACACCCCATATTAAACGCCTAAGAATGTACCTGACTCTTAAGTATCTTAAAACCTATGGATTGCTATGTCTCCGAAAGAGAATCAAGCATGTGTACAGGGACATAAACGCAGCAGTGATAGGATTGGAGAGGTTCGGTGAGCAAATGAAGACCCTTTGAAGTCATATTGCATGGTACCCATTCCACGGGTTTCAACTACCCAGGTTTAAGGTATTCTTCCTTCAGCTAAAACATGCATGTGGAACCTAGAGTATGATCAACCATGTGATCGGGAGACGTGTTCAAATATGTCTCAGTTTTCGTACCCTGGTACTCGGGTGCAACATTCCAGACGCTTTACTAACACTCTCCCGACTTGGAGAGTCAGTCCCTTTAACCTCCTGTTTGGCCCAGTTTGCAATTTCTGCGGAAGATGAACAGGAATAGCGAGAACCAATGAGAGACTAGCTGGAGGTGTCTGGACGGGCAAATTTAACTCTCATTTCCCACCAGGAAGAGGAAATAACCAAAGGCTCAGCGTGCCGTGCCGGAACCAGATTAGGGCCTGAAGCCATCCTGCGGTGTTGCGGCCAGCTCACAAGAAAACGAGTTGAAGAAAGGAGCTCAGGGGCACTGTAATTCACAAACCTGCAGAGTTATAAATGACAACTATCGTCCAAAAATATACTGAAGTAAGGCTGCCAAGAGGACTTGAAAGCGGGGCAGAATTGCAGGAAACCGATTTCAGGAGGTAGACTGGAATTGCATTGAAAGCATAGGAAAAGAGGCAGAACGTCCACAATGATGCACTTGGCCAAAAAGGGCGTATGCGTTTTTTCCTCAGGAAAAAACGCATACGCCCTTTTTGGCCAACCAAGCAAGCTTGCAAAGGAAATCTGCACTACAATGAAGTCTCACTTCCCCCCGGTCAAAAGGGCCATCTGAAAAAAGTGTAAAATCCAGAAAGGCAGGACAGGCCATGGAGAACTGGGAGCCTTGTTATGCTGATGGGCGGGATGTAAATTGCCAACAGACACTCGGGAGAAGTGTATGGTGTTTCCTGAAACGTCTAAAAAACAAAGCAACAGAGCCTAGGGCACTTCCACTTATGGTCCTATAGCTTAGGGAAATTAAAATCAAAAAGATACAGCCACCCCAATGTTTGGGACGCCTCTGTTTACAAGAACCTCGTTTACCGTACAAGTTCAATATCACAGAAAGTGAAAAATGGATAAAGAACTTGTGGTACTTACGTACAATGCAGTATCACTCAGCAGTGAAATCTATGTCATCAGGCCCGTAGCAGCACAATGAGTGGATTCAGGTACGATGATTCTAACTAAAATAAGTCACACAGAAAAAGAAACATCATAAGATATCAGTAATACACGGAATGTAAACTTGGCTACACAGGAACTGAATTACAGAACAGAACAGGGTCTCAAATTTAGAAAACCAACTTATGCTTGTTTAAGGGGAAAGGTGAGTTGGGGTGCTGCATAAAACCAGAGATTGAAATGAGCACAGATAAAGTTCCTTAAGCCAAATATGGAATAGACAAGAGCTACTCCTTGCTCAACGAAATGGACTCAACACCCCATATTAAACGCCTAAGAATGTACCTGACTCTTAAGTATCTTAAAACCTATGGATTGCTATGTCTCCGAAAGAGAATCAAGCATGTGTACAGGGACATAAACGCAGCAGTGATAGGATTGGAGAGGTTCGGTGAGCAAATGAAGACCCTTTGAAGTCATATTGCATGGTACCCATTCCACGGGTTTCAACTACCCAGGTTTAAGGTATTCTTCCTTCAGCTAAAACATGCATGTGGAACCTAGAGTATGATCAACCATGTGATCGGGAGACGTGTTCAAATATGTCTCAGTTTTCGTACCCTGGTACTCGGGTGCAACATTCCAGACGCTTTACTAACACTCTCCCGACTTGGAGAGTCAGTCCCTTTAACCTCCTGTTTGGCCCAGTTTGCAATTTCTGCGGAAGATGAACAGGAATAGCGAGAACCAATGAGAGACTAGCTGGAGGTGTCTGGACGGGCAAATTTAACTCTCATTTCCCACCAGGAAGAGGAAATAACCAAAGGCTCAGCGTGCCGTGCCGGAACCAGATTAGGGCCTGAAGCCATCCTGCGGTGTTGCGGCCAGCTCACAAGAAAACGAGTTGAAGAAAGGAGCTCAGGGGCACTGTAATTCACAAACCTGCAGAGTTATAAATGACAACTATCGTCCAAAAATATACTGAAGTAAGGCTGCCAAGAGGACTTGAAAGCGGGGCAGAATTGCAGGAAACCGATTTCAGGAGGTAGACTGGAATTGCATTGAAAGCATAGGAAAAGAGGCAGAACGTCCACAATGATGCACTTGGCCAAAAAGGGCGTATGCGTTTTTTCCTCAGGAAAAAACGCATACGCCCTTTTTGGCCAACCAAGCAAGCTTGCAAAGGAAATCTGCACTACAATGAAGTCTCACTTCCCCCCGGTCAAAAGGGCCATCTGAAAAAAGTGTAAAATCCAGAAAGGCAGGACAGGCCATGGAGAACTGGGAGCCTTGTTATGCTGATGGGCGGGATGTAAATTGCCAACAGACACTCGGGAGAAGTGTATGGTGTTTCCTGAAACGTCTAAAAAACAAAGCAACAGAGCCTAGGGCACTTCCACTTATGGTCCTATAGCTTAGGGAAATTAAAATCAAAAAGATACAGCCACCCCAATGTTTGGGACGCCTCTGTTTACAAGAACCTCGTTTACCGTACAAGTTCAATATCACAGAAAGTGAAAAATGGATAAAGAACTTGTGGTACTTACGTACAATGCAGTATCACTCAGCAGTGAAATCTATGTCATCAGGCCCGTAGCAGCACAATGAGTGGATTCAGGTACGATGATTCTAACTGAAATAAGTCACACAGAAAAAGAAACATCATAAGATATCAGTAATACACGGAATGTAAACTTGGCTACACAGGAACTGAATTACAGAACAGAACAGGGTCTCAAATTTAGAAAACCAACTTATGCTTGTTTAAGGGTAAAGGTGAGTTGGGGTGCTGCATAAAACCAGAGATTGAAATGAGCACAGATAAAGTTCCTTAAGCCAAATATGGAATAGACAAGAGCTACTCCTTGCTCAATGAAATGGACTCAACACCGCATATTAAACGCCTAAGAATGTACCTGACTCTTAAGTATCTTAAAACCTATGGATTGCTATGTCTCCGAAAGAGAATCAAGCATGTGTACAGGGACATAAACGCAGCAGTGATAGGATTGGAGAGGTTCGGTGAGCAAATGAAGACCCTTTGAAGTCATATTGCATGGTACCCATTCCACGGGTTTCAACTACCCAGGTTTAAGGTATTCTTCCTTCAGCTAAAACATGCATGTGGAACCTAGAGTATGATCAACCATGTGATCGGGAGACGTGTTCAAATATGTCTCAGTTTTCGTACCCTGGTACTCGGGTGCAACATTCCAGACGCTTTACTAACACTCTCCCGACTTGGAGAGTCAGTCCCTTTAACCTCCTGTTTGGCCCAGTTTGCAATTTCTGCGGAAGATGAACAGGAATAGCGAGAACCAATGAGAGACTAGCTGGAGGTGTCTGGACGGGCAAATTTAACTCTCATTTCCCACCAGGAAGAGGAAATAACCAAAGGCTCAGCGTGCCGTGCCGGAACCAGATTAGGGCCTGAAGCCATCCTGCGGTGTTGCGGCCAGCTCACAAGAAAACGAGTTGAAGAAAGGAGCTCAGGGGCACTGTAATTCACAAACCTGCAGAGTTATAAATGACAACTATCGTCCAAAAATATACTGAAGTAAGGCTGCCAAGAGGACTTGAAAGCGGGGCAGAATTGCAGGAAACCGATTTCAGGAGGTAGACTGGAATTGCATTGAAAGCATAGGAAAAGAGGCAGAACGTCCACAATGATGCACTTGGCCAAAAAGGGCGTATGCGTTTTTTCCTCAGGAAAAAACGCATACGCCCTTTTTGGCCAACCAAGCAAGCTTGCAAAGGAAATCTGCACTACAATGAAGTCTCACTTCCCCCCGGTCAAAAGGGCCATCTGAAAAAAGTGTAAAATCCAGAAAGGCAGGACAGGCCATGGAGAACTGGGAGCCTTGTTATGCTGATGGGCGGGATGTAAATTGCCAACAGACACTCGGGAGAAGTGTATGGTGTTTCCTGAAACGTCTAAAAAACAAAGCAACAGAGCCTAGGGCACTTCCACTTATGGTCCTATAGCTTAGGGAAATTAAAATCAAAAAGATACAGCCACCCCAATGTTTGGGACGCCTCTGTTTACAAGAACCTCGTTTACCGTACAAGTTCAATATCACAGAAAGTGAAAAATGGATAAAGAACTTGTGGTACTTACGTACAATGCAGTATCACTCAGCAGTGAAATCTATGTCATCAGGCCCGTAGCAGCACAATGAGTGGATTCAGGTACGATGATTCTAACTAAAATAAGTCACACAGAAAAAGAAACATCATAAGATATCAGTAATACACGGAATGTAAACTTGGCTACAAAGGAACTGAATTACAGAACAGAACAGGGTCTCAAATTTAGAAAACCAACTTATGCTTGTTTAAGGGGAAAGGTGAGTTGGGGTGCTGCATAAAACCAGAGATTGAAATGAGCACAGATAAAGTTCCTTAAGCCAAATATGGAATAGACAAGAGCTACTCCTTGCTCAACGAAATGGACTCAACACCCCATATTAAACGCCTAAGAATGTACCTGACTCTTAAGTATCTTAAAACCTATGGATTGCTATGTCTCCGAAAGAGAATCAAGCATGTGTACAGGGACATAAACGCAGCAGTGATAGGATTGGAGAGGTTCGGTGAGCAAATGAAGACCCTTTGAAGTCATATTGCATGGTACCCATTCCACGGGTTTCAACTACCCAGGTTTAAGGTATTCTTCCTTCAGCTAAAACATGCATGTGGAACCTAGAGTATGATCAACCATGTGATCGGGAGACGTGTTCAAATATGTCTCAGTTTTCGTACCCTGGTACTCGGGTGCAACATTCCAGACGCTTTACTAACACTCTCCCGACTTGGAGAGTCAGTCCCTTTAACCTCCTGTTTGGCCCAGTTTGCAATTTCTGCGGAAGATGAACAGGAATAGCGAGAACCAATGAGAGACTAGCTGGAGGTGTCTGGACGGGCAAATTTAACTCTCATTTCCCACCAGGAAGAGGAAATAACCAAAGGCTCAGCGTGCCGTGCCGGAACCAGATTAGGGCCTGAAGCCATCCTGCGGTGTTGCGGCCAGCTCACAAGAAAACGAGTTGAAGAAAGGAGCTCAGGGGCACTGTAATTCACAAACCTGCAGAGTTATAAATGACAACTATCGTCCAAAAATATACTGAAGTAAGGCTGCCAAGAGGACTTGAAAGCGGGGCAGAATTGCAGGAAACCGATTTCAGGAGGTAGACTGGAATTGCATTGAAAGCATAGGAAAAGAGGCAGAACGTCCACAATGATGCACTTGGCCAAAAAGGGCGTATGCGTTTTTTCCTGAATATATTCAGGAAAAAACGCATACGCCCTTTTTGGCCAACCAAGCAAGCTTGCAAAGGAAATCTGCACTACAATGAAGTCTCACTTCCCCCCGGTCAAAAGGGCCATCTGAAAAAAGTGTAAAATCCAGAAAGGCAGGACAGGCCATGGAGAACTGGGAGCCTTGTTATGCTGATGGGCGGGATGTAAATTGCCAACAGACACTCGGGAGAAGTGTATGGTGTTTCCTGAAACGTCTAAAAAACAAAGCAACAGAGCCTAGGGCACTTCCACTTATGGTCCTATAGCTTAGGGAAATTAAAATCAAAAAGATACAGCCACCCCAATGTTTGGGACGCCTCTGTTTACAAGAACCTCGTTTACCGTACAAGTTCAATATCACAGAAAGTGAAAAATGGATAAAGAACTTGTGGTACTTACGTACAATGCAGTATCACTCAGCAGTGAAATCTATGTCATCAGGCCCGTAGCAGCACAATGAGTGGATTCAGGTACGATGATTCTAACTGAAATAAGTCACACAGAAAAAGAAACATCATAAGATATCAGTAATACACGGAATGTAAACTTGGCTACACAGGAACTGAATTACAGAACAGAACAGGGTCTCAAATTTAGAAAACCAACTTATGCTTGTTTAAGGGTAAAGGTGAGTTGGGGTGCTGCATAAAACCAGAGATTGAAATGAGCACAGATAAAGTTCCTTAAGCCAAATATGGAATAGACAAGAGCTACTCCTTGCTCAACGAAATGGACTCAACACCGCATATTAAACGCCTAAGAATGTACCTGACTCTTAAGTATCTTAAAACCTATGGATTGCTATGTCTCCGAAAGAGAATCAAGCATGTGTACAGGGACATAAACGCAGCAGTGATAGGATTGGAGAGGTTCGGTGAGCAAATGAAGACCCTTTGAAGTCATATTGCATGGTACCCATTCCACGGGTTTCAACTACCCAGGTTTAAGGTATTCTTCCTTCAGCTAAAACATGCATGTGGAACCTAGAGTATGATCAACCATGTGATCGGGAGACGTGTTCAAATATGTCTCAGTTTTCGTACCCTGGTACTCGGGTGCAACATTCCAGACGCTTTACTAACACTCTCCCGACTTGGAGAGTCAGTCCCTTTAACCTCCTGTTTGGCCCAGTTTGCAATTTCTGCGGAAGATGAACAGGAATAGCGAGAACCAATGAGAGACTAGCTGGAGGTGTCTGGACGGGCAAATTTAACTCTCATTTCCCACCAGGAAGAGGAAATAACCAAAGGCTCAGCGTGCCGTGCCGGAACCAGATTAGGGCCTGAAGCCATCCTGCGGTGTTGCGGCCAGCTCACAAGAAAACGAGTTGAAGAAAGGAGCTCAGGGGCACTGTAATTCACAAACCTGCAGAGTTATAAATGACAACTATCGTCCAAAAATATACTGAAGTAAGGCTGCCAAGAGGACTTGAAAGCGGGGCAGAATTGCAGGAAACCGATTTCAGGAGGTAGACTGGAATTGCATTGAAAGCATAGGAAAAGAGGCAGAACGTCCACAATGATGCACTTGGCCAAAAAGGGCGTATGCGTTTTTTCCTGAATATATTCAGGAAAAAACGCATACGCCCTTTTTGGCCAACCAAGCAAGCTTGCAAAGGAAATCTGCACTACAATGAAGTCTCACTTCCCCCCGGTCAAAAGGGCCATCTGAAAAAAGTGTAAAATCCAGAAAGGCAGGACAGGCCATGGAGAACTGGGAGCCTTGTTATGCTGATGGGCGGGATGTAAATTGCCAACAGACACTCGGGAGAAGTGTATGGTGTTTCCTGAAACGTCTAAAAAACAAAGCAACAGAGCCTAGGGCACTTCCACTTATGGTCCTATAGCTTAGGGAAATTAAAATCAAAAAGATACAGCCACCCCAATGTTTGGGACGCCTCTGTTTACAAGAACCTCGTTTACCGTACAAGTTCAATATCACAGAAAGTGAAAAATGGATAAAGAACTTGTGGTACTTACGTACAATGCAGTATCACTCAGCAGTGAAATCTATGTCATCAGGCCCATAGCAGCACAATGAGTGGATTCAGGTACGATGATTCTAACTGAAATAAGTCACACAGAAAAAGAAACATCATAAGATATCAGTAATACACGGAATGTAAACTTGGCTACACAGGAACTGAATTACAGAACAGAACAGGGTCTCAAATTTAGAAAACCAACTTATGCTTGTTTAAGGGTAAAGGTGAGTTGGGGTGCTGCATAAAACCAGAGATTGAAATGAGCACAGATAAAGTTCCTTAAGCCAAATATGGAATAGACAAGAGCTACTCCTTGCTCAATGAAATGGACTCAACACCGCATATTAAACGCCTAAGAATGTACCTGACTCTTAAGTATCTTAAAACCTATGGATTGCTATGTCTCCAAAAGAGAATCAAGCATGTGTACAGGGACATAAACGCAGCAGTGATAGGATTGGAGAGGTTCGGTGAGCAAATGAAGACCCTTTGAAGTCATATTGCATGGTACCCATTCCACGGGTTTCAACTACCCAGGTTTAAGGTATTCTTCCTTCAGCTAAAACATGCATGTGGAACCTAGAGTATGATCAACCATGTGATCGGGAGACGTGTTCAAATATGTCTCAGTTTTCGTACCCTGGTACTCGGGTGCAACATTCCAGACGCTTTACTAACACTCTCCCGACTTGGAGAGTCAGTCCCTTTAACCTCCTGTTTGGCCCAGTTTGCAATTTCTGCGGAAGATGAACAGGAATAGCGAGAACCAATGAGAGACTAGCTGGAGGTGTCTGGACGGGCAAATTTAACTCTCATTTCCCACCAGGAAGAGGAAATAACCAAAGGCTCAGCGTGCCGTGCCGGAACCAGATTAGGGCCTGAAGCCATCCTGCGGTGTTGCGGCCAGCTCACAAGAAAACGAGTTGAAGAAAGGAGCTCAGGGGCACTGTAATTCACAAACCTGCAGAGTTATAAATGACAACTATCGTCCAAAAATATACTGAAGTAAGGCTGCCAAGAGGACTTGAAAGCGGGGCAGAATTGCAGGAAACCGATTTCAGGAGGTAGACTGGAATTGCATTGAAAGCATAGGAAAAGAGGCAGAACGTCCACAATGATGCACTTGGCCAAAAAGGGCGTATGCGTTTTTTCCTGAATATATTCAGGAAAAAACGCATACGCCCTTTTTGGCCAACCAAGCAAGCTTGCAAAGGAAATCTGCACTACAATGAAGTCTCACTTCCCCCCGGTCAAAAGGGCCATCTGAAAAAAGTGTAAAATCCAGAAAGGCAGGACAGGCCATGGAGAACTGGGAGCCTTGTTATGCTGATGGGCGGGATGTAAATTGCCAACAGACACTCGGGAGAAGTGTATGGTGTTTCCTGAAACGTCTAAAAAACAAAGCAACAGAGCCTAGGGCACTTCCACTTATGGTCCTATAGCTTAGGGAAATTAAAATCAAAAAGATACAGCCACCCCAATGTTTGGGACGCCTCTGTTTACAAGAACCTCGTTTACCGTACAAGTTCAATATCACAGAAAGTGAAAAATGGATAAAGAACTTGTGGTACTTACGTACAATGCAGTATCACTCAGCAGTGAAATCTATGTCATCAGGCCCGTAGCAGCACAATGAGTGGATTCAGGTACGATGATTCTAACTGAAATAAGTCACACAGAAAAAGAAACATCATAAGATATCAGTAATACACGGAATGTAAACTTGGCTACACAGGAACTGAATTACAGAACAGAACAGGGTCTCAAATTTAGAAAACCAACTTATGCTTGTTTAAGGGTAAAGGTGAGTTGGGGTGCTGCATAAAACCAGAGATTGAAATGAGCACAGATAAAGTTCCTTAAGCCAAATATGGAATAGACAAGAGCTACTCCTTGCTCAACGAAATGGACTCAACACCGCATATTAAACGCCTAAGAATGTACCTGACTCTTAAGTATCTTAAAACCTATGGATTGCTATGTCTCCGAAAGAGAATCAAGCATGTGTACAGGGACATAAACGCAGCAGTGATAGGATTGGAGAGGTTCGGTGAGCAAATGAAGACCCTTTGAAGTCATATTGCATGGTACCCATTCCACGGGTTTCAACTACCCAGGTTTAAGGTATTCTTCCTTCAGCTAAAACATGCATGTGGAACCTAGAGTATGATCAACCATGTGATCGGGAGACGTGTTCAAATATGTCTCAGTTTTCGTACCCTGGTACTCGGGTGCAACATTCCAGACGCTTTACTAACACTCTCCCGACTTGGAGAGTCAGTCCCTTTAACCTCCTGTTTGGCCCAGTTTGCAATTTCTGCGGAAGATGAACAGGAATAGCGAGAACCAATGAGAGACTAGCTGGAGGTGTCTGGACGGGCAAATTTAACTCTCATTTCCCACCAGGAAGAGGAAATAACCAAAGGCTCAGCGTGCCGTGCCGGAACCAGATTAGGGCCTGAAGCCATCCTGCGGTGTTGCAGCCAGCTCACAAGAAAACGAGTTGAAGAAAGGAGCTCAGGGGCACTGTAATTCACAAACCTGCAGAGTTATAAATGACAACTATCATCCAAAAATATACTGAAGTAAGGCTGCCAAGAGGACTTGAAAGCGGGGCAGAATTGCAGGAAACCGATTTCAGGAGGTAGACTGGAATTGCATTGAAAGCATAGGAAAAGAGGCAGAACGTCCACAATGATGCACTTGGCCAAAAAGGGCGTATGCGTTTTTTCCTGAATATATTCAGGAAAAAACGCATACGCCCTTTTTGGCCAACCAAGCAAGCTTGCAAAGGAAATCTGCACTACAATGAAGTCTCACTTCCCCCCGGTCAAAAGGGCCATCTGAAAAAAGTGTAAAATCCAGAAAGGCAGGACAGGCCATGGAGAACTGGGAGCCTTGTTATGCTGATGGGCGGGATGTAAATTGCCAACAGACACTCGGGAGAAGTGTATGGTGTTTCCTGAAACGTCTAAAAAACAAAGCAACAGAGCCTAGGGCACTTCCACTTATGGTCCTATAGCTTAGGGAAATTAAAATCAAAAAGATACAGCCACCCCAATGTTTGGGACGCCTCTGTTTACAAGAACCTCGTTTACCGTACAAGTTCAATATCACAGAAAGTGAAAAATGGATAAAGAACTTGTGGTACTTACGTACAATGCAGTATCACTCAGCAGTGAAATCTATGTCATCAGGCCCGTAGCAGCACAATGAGTGGATTCAGGTACGATGATTCTAACTGAAATAAGTCACACAGAAAAAGAAACATCATAAGATATCAGTAATACACGGAATGTAAACTTGGCTACACAGGAACTGAATTACAGAACAGAACAGGGTCTCAAATTTAGAAAACCAACTTATGCTTGTTTAAGGGTAAAGGTGAGTTGGGGTGCTGCATAAAACCAGAGATTGAAATGAGCACAGATAAAGTTCCTTAAGCCAAATATGGAATAGACAAGAGCTACTCCTTGCTCAACGAAATGGACTCAACACCGCATATTAAACGCCTAAGAATGTACCTGACTCTTAAGTATCTTAAAACCTATGGATTGCTATGTCTCCGAAAGAGAATCAAGCATGTGTACAGGGACATAAACGCAGCAGTGATAGGATTGGAGAGGTTCGGTGAGCAAATGAAGACCCTTTGAAGTCATATTGCATGGTACCCATTCCACGGGTTTCAACTACCCAGGTTTAAGGTATTCTTCCTTCAGCTAAAACATGCATGTGGAACCTAGAGTATGATCAACCATGTGATCGGGAGACGTGTTCAAATATGTCTCAGTTTTCGTACCCTGGTACTCGGGTGCAACATTCCAGACGCTTTACTAACACTCTCCCGACTTGGAGAGTCAGTCCCTTTAACCTCCTGTTTGGCCCAGTTTGCAATTTCTGCGGAAGATGAACAGGAATAGCGAGAACCAATGAGAGACTAGCTGGAGGTGTCTGGACGGGCAAATTTAACTCTCATTTCCCACCAGGAAGAGGAAATAACCAAAGGCTCAGCGTGCCGTGCCGGAACCAGATTAGGGCCTGAAGCCATCCTGCGGTGTTGCGGCCAGCTCACAAGAAAGCGAGTTGAAGAAAGGAGCTCAGGGGCACTGTAATTCACAAACCTGCAGAGTTATAAATGACAACTATCGTCCAAAAATATACTGAAGTAAGGCTGCCAAGAGGACTTGAAAGCGGGGCAGAATTGCAGGAAACCGATTTCAGGAGGTAGACTGGAATTGCATTGAAAGCATAGGAAAAGAGGCAGAACGTCCACAATGATGCACTTGGCCAAAAAGGGCGTATGCGTTTTTTCCTGAATATATTCAGGAAAAAACGCATACGCCCTTTTTGGCCAACCAAGCAAGCTTGCAAAGGAAATCTGCACTACAATGAAGTCTCACTTCCCCCCGGTCAAAAGGGCCATCTGAAAAAAGTGTAAAATCCAGAAAGGCAGGACAGGCCATGGAGAACTGGGAGCCTTGTTATGCTGATGGGCGGGATGTAAATTGCCAACAGACACTCGGGAGAAGTGTATGGTGTTTCCTGAAACGTCTAAAAAACAAAGCAACAGAGCCTAGGGCACTTCCACTTATGGTCCTATAGCTTAGGGAAATTAAAATCAAAAAGATACAGCCACCCCAATGTTTGGGACGCCTCTGTTTACAAGAACCTCGTTTACCGTACAAGTTCAATATCACAGAAAGTGAAAAATGGATAAAGAACTTGTGGTACTTACGTACAATGCAGTATCACTCAGCAGTGAAATCTATGTCATCAGGCCCGTAGCAGCACAATGAGTGGATTCAGGTACGATGATTCTAACTGAAATAAGTCACACAGAAAAAGAAACATCATAAGATATCAGTAATACACGGAATGTAAACTTGGCTACACAGGAACTGAATTACAGAACAGAACAGGGTCTCAAATTTAGAAAACCAACTTATGCTTGTTTAAGGGTAAAGGTGAGTTGGGGTGCTGCATAAAACCAGAGATTGAAATGAGCACAGATAAAGTTCCTTAAGCCAAATATGGAATAGACAAGAGCTACTCCTTGCTCAACGAAATGGACTCAACACCGCATATTAAACGCCTAAGAATGTACCTGACTCTTAAGTATCTTAAAACCTATGGATTGCTATGTCTCCGAAAGAGAATCAAGCATGTGTACAGGGACATAAACGCAGCAGTGATAGGATTGGAGAGGTTCGGTGAGCAAATGAAGACCCTTTGAAGTCATATTGCATGGTACCCATTCCACGGGTTTCAACTACCCAGGTTTAAGGTATTCTTCCTTCAGCTAAAACATGCATGTGGAACCTAGAGTATGATCAACCATGTGATCGGGAGACGTGTTCAAATATGTCTCAGTTTTCGTACCCTGGTACTGGGGTGCAACATTCCAGACGCTTTACTAACACTCTCCCGACTTGGAGAGTCAGTCCCTTTAACCTCCTGTTTGGCCCAGTTTGCAATTTCTGCGGAAGATGAACAGGAATAGCGAGAACCAATGAGAGACTAGCTGGAGGTGTCTGGACGGGCAAATTTAACTCTCATTTCCCACCAGGAAGAGGAAATAACCAAAGGCTCAGCGTGCCGTGCCGGAACCAGATTAGGGCCTGAAGCCATCCTGCGGTGTTGCGGCCAGCTCACAAGAAAACGAGTTGAAGAAAGGAGCTCAGGGGCACTGTAATTCACAAACCTGCAGAGTTATAAATGACAACTATCGTCCAAAAATATACTGAAGTAAGGCTGCCAAGAGGACTTGAAAGCGGGGCAGAATTGCAGGAAACCGATTTCAGGAGGTAGACTGGAATTGCATTGAAAGCATAGGAAAAGAGGCAGAACGTCCACAATGATGCACTTGGCCAAAAAGGGCGTATGCGTTTTTTCCTGAATATATTCAGGAAAAAACGCATACGCCCTTTTTGGCCAACCAAGCAAGCTTGCAAAGGAAATCTGCACTACAATGAAGTCTCACTTCCCCCCGGTCAAAAGGGCCATCTGAAAAAAGTGTAAAATCCAGAAAGGCAGGACAGGCCATGGAGAACTGGGAGCCTTGTTATGCTGATGGGCGGGATGTAAATTGCCAACAGACACTCGGGAGAAGTGTATGGTGTTTCCTGAAACGTCTAAAAAACAAAGCAACAGAGCCTAGGGCACTTCCACTTATGGTCCTATAGCTTAGGGAAATTAAAATCAAAAAGATACAGCCACCCCAATGTTTGGGACGCCTCTGTTTACAAGAACCTCGTTTACCGTACAAGTTCAATATCACAGAAAGTGAAAAATGGATAAAGAACTTGTGGTACTTACGTACAATGCAGTATCACTCAGCAGTGAAATCTATGTCATCAGGCCCGTAGCAGCACAATGAGTGGATTCAGGTACGATGATTCTAACTGAAATAAGTCACACAGAAAAAGAAACATCATAAGATATCAGTAATACACGGAATGTAAACTTGGCTACACAGGAACTGAATTACAGAACAGAACAGGGTCTCAAATTTAGAAAACCAACTTATGCTTGTTTAAGGGTAAAGGTGAGTTGGGGTGCTGCATAAAACCAGAGATTGAAATGAGCACAGATAAAGTTCCTTAAGCCAAATATGGAATAGACAAGAGCTACTCCTTGCTCAACGAAATGGACTCAACACCGCATATTAAACGCCTAAGAATGTACCTGACTCTTAAGTATCTTAAAACCTATGGATTGCTATGTCTCCGAAAGAGAATCAAGCATGTGTACAGGGACATAAACGCAGCAGTGATAGGATTGGAGAGGTTCGGTGAGCAAATGAAGACCCTTTGAAGTCATATTGCATGGTACCCATTCCACGGGTTTCAACTACCCAGGTTTAAGGTATTCTTCCTTCAGCTAAAACATGCATGTGGAACCTAGAGTATGATCAACCATGTGATCGGGAGACGTGTTCAAATATGTCTCAGTTTTCGTACCCTGGTACTCGGGTGCAACATTCCAGACGCTTTACTAACACTCTCCCGACTTGGAGAGTCAGTCCCTTTAACCTCCTGTTTGGCCCAGTTTGCAATTTCTGCGGAAGATGAACAGGAATAGCGAGAACCAATGAGAGACTAGCTGGAGGTGTCTGGACGGGCAAATTTAACTCTCATTTCCCACCAGGAAGAGGAAATAACCAAAGGCTCAGCGTGCCGTGCCGGAACCAGATTAGGGCCTGAAGCCATCCTGCGGTGTTGCGGCCAGCTCACAAGAAAGCGAGTTGAAGAAAGGAGCTCAGGGGCACTGTAATTCACAAACCTGCAGAGTTATAAATGACAACTATCGTCCAAAAATATACTGAAGTAAGGCTGCCAAGAGGACTTGAAAGCGGGGCAGAATTGCAGGAAACCGATTTCAGGAGGTAGACTGGAATTGCATTGAAAGCATAGGAAAAGAGGCAGAACGTCCACAATGATGCACTTGGCCAAAAAGGGCGTATGCGTTTTTTCCTGAATATATTCAGGAAAAAACGCATACGCCCTTTTTGGCCAACCAAGCAAGCTTGCAAAGGAAATCTGCACTACAATGAAGTCTCACTTCCCCCGGTCAAAAGGGCCATCTGAAAAAAGTGTAAAATCCAGAAAGGCAGGACAGGCCATGGAGAACTGGGAGCCTTGTTATGCTGATGGGCGGGATGTAAATTGCCAACAGACACTCGGGAGAAGTGTATGGTGTTTCCTGAAACGTCTAAAAAACAAAGCAACAGAGCCTAGGGCACTTCCACTTATGGTCCTATAGCTTAGGGAAATTAAAATCAAAAAGATACAGCCACCCCAATGTTTGGGACGCCTCTGTTTACAAGAACCTCGTTTACCGTACAAGTTCAATATCACAGAAAGTGAAAAATGGATAAAGAACTTGTGGTACTTACGTACAATGCAGTATCACTCAGCAGTGAAATCTATGTCATCAGGCCCGTAGCAGCACAATGAGTGGATTCAGGTACGATGATTCTAACTGAAATAAGTCACACAGAAAAAGAAACATCATAAGATATCAGTAATACACGGAATGTAAACTTGGCTACACAGGAACTGAATTACAGAACAGAACAGGGTCTCAAATTTAGAAAACCAACTTATGCTTGTTTAAGGGTAAAGGTGAGTTGGGGTGCTGCATAAAACCAGAGATTGAAATGAGCACAGATAAAGTTCCTTAAGCCAAATATGGAATAGACAAGAGCTACTCCTTGCTCAACGAAATGGACTCAACACCGCATATTAAACGCCTAAGAATGTACCTGACTCTTAAGTATCTTAAAACCTATGGATTGCTATGTCTCCGAAAGAGAATCAAGCATGTGTACAGGGACATAAACGCAGCAGTGATAGGATTGGAGAGGTTCGGTGAGCAAATGAAGACCCTTTGAAGTCATATTGCATGGTACCCATTCCACGGGTTTCAACTACCCAGGTTTAAGGTATTCTTCCTTCAGCTAAAACATGCATGTGGAACCTAGAGTATGATCAACCATGTGATCGGGAGACGTGTTCAAATATGTCTCAGTTTTCGTACCCTGGTACTCGGGTGCAACATTCCAGACGCTTTACTAACACTCTCCCGACTTGGAGAGTCAGTCCCTTTAACCTCCTGTTTGGCCCAGTTTGCAATTTCTGCGGAAGATGAACAGGAATAGCGAGAACCAATGAGAGACTAGCTGGAGGTGTCTGGACGGGCAAATTTAACTCTCATTTCCCACCAGGAAGAGGAAATAACCAAAGGCTCAGCGTGCCGTGCCGGAACCAGATTAGGGCCTGAAGCCATCCTGCGGTGTTGCGGCCAGCTCACAAGAAAACGAGTTGAAGAAAGGAGCTCAGGGGCACTGTAATTCACAAACCTGCAGAGTTATAAATGACAACTATCGTCCAAAAATATACTGAAGTAAGGCTGCCAAGAGGACTTGAAAGCGGGGCAGAATTGCAGGAAACCGATTTCAGGAGGTAGACTGGAATTGCATTGAAAGCATAGGAAAAGAGGCAGAACGTCCACAATGATGCACTTGGCCAAAAAGGGCGTATGCGTTTTTTCCTGAATATATTCAGGAAAAAACGCATACGCCCTTTTTGGCCAACCAAGCAAGCTTGCAAAGGAAATCTGCACTACAATGAAGTCTCACTTCCCCCCGGTCAAAAGGGCCATCTGAAAAAAGTGTAAAATCCAGAAAGGCAGGACAGGCCATGGAGAACTGGGAGCCTTGTTATGCTGATGGGCGGGATGTAAATTGCCAACAGACACTCGGGAGAAGTGTATGGTGTTTCCTGAAACGTCTAAAAAACAAAGCAACAGAGCCTAGGGCACTTCCACTTATGGTCCTATAGCTTAGGGAAATTAAAATCAAAAAGATACAGCCACCCCAATGTTTGGGACGCCTCTGTTTACAAGAACCTCGTTTACCGTACAAGTTCAATATCACAGAAAGTGAAAAATGGATAAAGAACTTGTGGTACTTACGTACAATGCAGTATCACTCAGCAGTGAAATCTATGTCATCAGGCCCGTAGCAGCACAATGAGTGGATTCAGGTACGATGATTCTAACTGAAATAAGTCACACAGAAAAAGAAACATCATAAGATATCAGTAATACACGGAATGTAAACTTGGCTACACAGGAACTGAATTACAGAACAGAACAGGGTCTCAAATTTAGAAAACCAACTTATGCTTGTTTAAGGGTAAAGGTGAGTTGGGGTGCTGCATAAAACCAGAGATTGAAATGAGCACAGATAAAGTTCCTTAAGCCAAATATGGAATAGACAAGAGCTACTCCTTGCTCAACGAAATGGACTCAACACCGCATATTAAACGCCTAAGAATGTACCTGACTCTTAAGTATCTTAAAACCTATGGATTGCTATGTCTCCGAAAGAGAATCAAGCGTGTGTACAGGGACATAAACGCAGCAGTGATAGGATTGGAGAGGTTCGGTGAGCAAATGAAGACCCTTTGAAGTCATATTGCATGGTACCCATTCCACGGGTTTCAACTACCCAGGTTTAAGGTATTCTTCCTTCAGCTAAAACATGCATGTGGAACCTAGAGTATGATCAACCATGTGATCGGGAGACGTGTTCAAATATGTCTCAGTTTTCGTACCCTGGTACTCGGGTGCAACATTCCAGACGCTTTACTAACACTCTCCCGACTTGGAGAGTCAGTCCCTTTAACCTCCTGTTTGGCCCAGTTTGCAATTTCTGCGGAAGATGAACAGGAATAGCGAGAACCAATGAGAGACTAGCTGGAGGTGTCTGGACGGGCAAATTTAACTCTCATTTCCCACCAGGAAGAGGAAATAACCAAAGGCTCAGCGTGCCGTGCCGGAACCAGATTAGGGCCTGAAGCCATCCTGCGGTGTTGCGGCCAGCTCACAAGAAAACGAGTTGAAGAAAGGAGCTCAGGGGCACTGTAATTCACAAACCTGCAGAGTTATAAATGACAACTATCGTCCAAAAATATACTGAAGTAAGGCTGCCAAGAGGACTTGAAAGCGGGGCAGAATTGCAGGAAACCGATTTCAGGAGGTAGACTGGAATTGCATTGAAAGCATAGGAAAAGAGGCAGAACGTCCACAATGATGCACTTGGCCAAAAAGGGCGTATGCGTTTTTTCCTGAATATATTCAGGAAAAAACGCATACGCCCTTTTTGGCCAACCAAGCAAGCTTGCAAAGGAAATCTGCACTACAATGAAGTCTCACTTCCCCCCGGTCAAAAGGGCCATCTGAAAAAAGTGTAAAATCCAGAAAGGCAGGACAGGCCATGGAGAACTGGGAGCCTTGTTATGCTGATGGGCGGGATGTAAATTGCCAACAGACACTCGGGAGAAGTGTATGGTGTTTCCTGAAACGTCTAAAAAACAAAGCAACAGAGCCTAGGGCACTTCCACTTATGGTCCTATAGCTTAGGGAAATTAAAATCAAAAAGATACAGCCACCCCAATGTTTGGGACGCCTCTGTTTACAAGAACCTCGTTTACCGTACAAGTTCAATATCACAGAAAGTGAAAAATGGATAAAGAACTTGTGGTACTTACGTACAATGCAGTATCACTCAGCAGTGAAATCTATGTCATCAGGCCCGTAGCAGCACAATGAGTGGATTCAGGTACGATGATTCTAACTGAAATAAGTCACACAGAAAAAGAAACATCATAAGATATCAGTAATACACGGAATGTAAACTTGGCTACACAGGAACTGAATTACAGAACAGAACAGGGTCTCAAATTTAGGAAACCAACTTATGCTTGTTTAAGGGTAAAGGTGAGTTGGGGTGCTGCATAAAACCAGAGATTGAAATGAGCACAGATAAAGTTCCTTAAGCCAAATATGGAATAGACAAGAGCTACTCCTTGCTCAACGAAATGGACTCAACACCGCATATTAAACGCCTAAGAATGTACCTGACTCTTAAGTATCTTAAAACCTATGGATTGCTATGTCTCCGAAAGAGAATCAAGCGTGTGTACAGGGACATAAACGCAGCAGTGATAGGATTGGAGAGGTTCGGTGAGCAAATGAAGACCCTTTGAAGTCATATTGCATGGTACCCATTCCACGGGTTTCAACTACCCAGGTTTAAGGTATTCTTCCTTCAGCTAAAACATGCATGTGGAACCTAGAGTATGATCAACCATGTGATCGGGAGACGTGTTCAAATATGTCTCAGTTTTCGTACCCTGGTACTGGGGTGCAACATTCCAGACGCTTTACTAACACTCTCCCGACTTGGAGAGTCAGTCCCTTTAACCTCCTGTTTGGCCCAGTTTGCAATTTCTGCGGAAGATGAACAGGAATAGCGAGAACCAATGAGAGACTAGCTGGAGGTGTCTGGACGGCAAATTTAACTCTCATTTCCCACCAGGAAGAGGAAATAACCAAAGGCTCAGCGTGCCGTGCCGGAACCAGATTAGGGCCTGAAGCCATCCTGCGGTGTTGCGGCCAGCTCACAAGAAAACGAGTTGAAGAAAGGAGCTCAGGGGCACTGTAATTCACAAACCTGCAGAGTTATAAATGACAACTATCGTCCAAAAATATACTGAAGTAAGGCTGCCAAGAGGACTTGAAAGCGGGGCAGAATTGCAGGAAACCGATTTCAGGAGGTAGACTGGAATTGCATTGAAAGCATAGGAAAAGAGGCAGAACGTCCACAATGATGCACTTGGCCAAAAAGGGCGTATGCGTTTTTTCCTGAATATATTCAGGAAAAAACGCATACGCCCTTTTTGGCCAACCAAGCAAGCTTGCAAAGGAAATCTGCACTACAATGAAGTCTCACTTCCCCCCGGTCAAAAGGGCCATCTGAAAAAAGTGTAAAATCCAGAAAGGCAGGACAGGCCATGGAGAACTGGGAGCCTTGTTATGCTGATGGGCGGGATGTAAATTGCCAACAGACACTCGGGAGAAGTGTATGGTGTTTCCTGAAACGTCTAAAAAACAAAGCAACAGAGCCTAGGGCACTTCCACTTATGGTCCTATAGCTTAGGGAAATTAAAATCAAAAAGATACAGCCACCCCAATGTTTGGGACGCCTCTGTTTACAAGAACCTCGTTTACCGTACAAGTTCAATATCACAGAAAGTGAAAAATGGATAAAGAACTTGTGGTACTTACGTACAATGCAGTATCACTCAGCAGTGAAATCTATGTCATCAGGCCCGTAGCAGCACAATGAGTGGATTCAGGTACGATGATTCTAACTGAAATAAGTCACACAGAAAAAGAAACATCATAAGATATCAGTAATACACGGAATGTAAACTTGGCTACACAGGAACTGAATTACAGAACAGAACAGGGTCTCAATTTAGAAAACCAACTTATGCTTGTTTAAGGGTAAAGGTGAGTTGGGGTGCTGCATAAAACCAGAGATTGAAATGAGCACAGATAAAGTTCCTTAAGCCAAATATGGAATAGACAAGAGCTACTCCTTGCTCAACGAAATGGACTCAACACCGCATATTAAACGCCTAAGAATGTACCTGACTCTTAAGTATCTTAAAACCTATGGATTGCTATGTCTCCGAAAGAGAATCAAGCGTGTGTACAGGGACATAAACGCAGCAGTGATAGGATTGGAGAGGTTCGGTGAGCAAATGAAGACCCTTTGAAGTCATATTGCATGGTACCCATTCCACGGGTTTCAACTACCCAGGTTTAAGGTATTCTTCCTTCAGCTAAAACATGCATGTGGAACTAGAGTATGATCAACCATGTGATCGGGAGACGTGTTCAAATATGTCTCAGTTTTCGTACCCTGGTACTGGGGTGCAACATTCCAGACGCTTTACTAACACTCTCCCGACTTGGAGAGTCAGTCCCTTTAACCTCCTGTTTGCCCAGTTTGCAATTTCTGCGGAAGATGAACAGGAATAGCGAGAACCAATGAGAGACTAGCTGGAGGTGTCTGGACGGGCAAATTTAACTCTCATTTCCCACCAGGAAGAGGAAATAACCAAAGGCTCAGCGTGCCGTGCCGGAACCAGATTAGGGCCTGAAGCCATCCTGCGGTGTTGCGGCCAGCTCACAAGAAAACGAGTTGAAGAAAGGAGCTCAGGGGCACTGTAATTCACAAACCTGCAGAGTTATAAATGACAACTATCGTCCAAAAATATACTGAAGTAAGGCTGCCAAGAGGACTTGAAAGCGGGGCAGAATTGCAGGAAACCGATTTCAGGAGGTAGACTGGAATTGCATTGAAAGCATAGGAAAAGAGGCAGAACGTCCACAATGATGCACTTGGCCAAAAAGGGCGTATGCGTTTTTTCCTGAATATATTCAGGAAAAAACGCATACGCCCTTTTTGGCCAACCAAGCAAGCTTGCAAAGGAAATCTGCACTACAATGAAGTCTCACTTCCCCCCGGTCAAAAGGGCCATCTGAAAAAAGTGTAAAATCCAGAAAGGCAGGACAGGCCATGGAGAACTGGGAGCCTTGTTATGCTGATGGGCGGGATGTAAATTGCCAACAGACACTCGGGAGAAGTGTATGGTGTTTCCTGAAACGTCTAAAAAACAAAGCAACAGAGCCTAGGGCACTTCCACTTATGGTCCTATAGCTTAGGGAAATTAAAATCAAAAAGATACAGCCACCCCAATGTTTGGGACGCCTCTGTTTACAAGAACCTCGTTTACCGTACAAGTTCAATATCACAGAAAGTGAAAAATGGATAAAGAACTTGTGGTACTTACGTACAATGCAGTATCACTCAGCAGTGAAATCTATGTCATCAGGCCCGTAGCAGCACAATGAGTGGATTCAGGTACGATGATTCTAACTGAAATAAGTCACACAGAAAAAGAAACATCATAAGATATCAGTAATACACGGAATGTAAACTTGGCTACACAGGAACTGAATTACAGAACAGAACAGGGTCTCAAATTTAGAAAACCAACTTATGCTTGTTTAAGGGTAAAGGTGAGTTGGGGTGCTGCATAAAACCAGAGATTGAAATGAGCACAGATAAAGTTCCTTAAGCCAAATATGGAATAGACAAGAGCTACTCCTTGCTCAACGAAATGGACTCAACACCGCATATTAAACGCCTAAGAATGTACCTGACTCTTAAGTATCTTAAAACCTATGGATTGCTATGTCTCCGAAAGAGAATCAAGCGTGTGTACAGGGACATAAACGCAGCAGTGATAGGATTGGAGAGGTTCGGTGAGCAAATGAAGACCCTTTGAAGTCATATTGCATGGTACCCATTCCACGGGTTTCAACTACCCAGGTTTAAGGTATTCTTCCTTCAGCTAAAACATGCATGTGGAACCTAGAGTATGATCAACCATGTGATCGGGAGACGTGTTCAAATATGTCTCAGTTTTCGTACCCTGGTACTGGGGTGCAACATTCCAGACGCTTTACTAACACTCTCCCGACTTGGAGAGTCAGTCCCTTTAACCTCCTGTTTGGCCCAGTTTGCAATTTCTGCGGAAGATGAACAGGAATAGCGAGAACCAATGAGAGACTAGCTGGAGGTGTCTGGACGGGCAAATTTAACTCTCATTTCCCACCAGGAAGAGGAAATAACCAAAGGCTCAGCGTGCCGTGCCGGAACCAGATTAGGGCCTGAAGCCATCCTGCGGTGTTGCGGCCAGCTCACAAGAAAACGAGTTGAAGAAAGGAGCTCAGGGGCACTGTAATTCACAAACCTGCAGAGTTATAAATGACAACTATCGTCCAAAAATATACTGAAGTAAGGCTGCCAAGAGGACTTGAAAGCGGGGCAGAATTGCAGGAAACCGATTTCAGGAGGTAGACTGGAATTGCATTGAAAGCATAGGAAAAGAGGCAGAACGTCCACAATGATGCACTTGGCCAAAAAGGGCGTATGCGTTTTTTCCTGAATATATTCAGGAAAAAACGCATACGCCCTTTTTGGCCAACCAAGCAAGCTTGCAAAGGAAATCTGCACTACAATGAAGTCTCACTTCCCCCCGGTCAAAAGGGCCATCTGAAAAAAGTGTAAAATCCAGAAAGGCAGGACAGGCCATGGAGAACTGGGAGCCTTGTTATGCTGATGGGCGGGATGTAAATTGCCAACAGACACTCGGGAGAAGTGTATGGTGTTTCCTGAAACGTCTAAAAAACAAAGCAACAGAGCCTAGGGCACTTCCACTTATGGTCCTATAGCTTAGGGAAATTAAAATCAAAAAGATACAGCCACCCCAATGTTTGGGACGCCTCTGTTTACAAGAACCTCGTTTACCGTACAAGTTCAATATCACAGAAAGTGAAAAATGGATAAAGAACTTGTGGTACTTACGTACAATGCAGTATCACTCAGCAGTGAAATCTATGTCATCAGGCCCGTAGCAGCACAATGAGTGGATTCAGGTACGATGATTCTAACTGAAATAAGTCACACAGAAAAAGAAACATCATAAGATATCAGTAATACACGGAATGTAAACTTGGCTACACAGGAACTGAATTACAGAACAGAACAGGGTCTCAAATTTAGAAAACCAACTTATGCTTGTTTAAGGGTAAAGGTGAGTTGGGGTGCTGCATAAAACCAGAGATTGAAATGAGCACAGATAAAGTTCCTTAAGCCAAATATGGAATAGACAAGAGCTACTCCTTGCTCAACGAAATGGACTCAACACCGCATATTAAACGCCTAAGAATGTACCTGACTCTTAAGTATCTTAAAACCTATGGATTGCTATGTCTCCGAAAGAGAATCAAGCATGTGTACAGGGACATAAACGCAGCAGTGATAGGATTGGAGAGGTTCGGTGAGCAAATGAAGACCCTTTGAAGTCATATTGCATGGTACCCATTCCACGGGTTTCAACTACCCAGGTTTAAGGTATTCTTCCTTCAGCTAAAACATGCATGTGGAACCTAGAGTATGATCAACCATGTGATCGGGAGACGTGTTCAAATATGTCTCAGTTTTCGTACCCTGGTACTGGGGTGCAACATTCCAGACGCTTTACTAACACTCTCCCGACTTGGAGAGTCAGTCCCTTTAACCTCCTGTTTGGCCCAGTTTGCAATTTCTGCGGAGATGAACAGGAATAGCGAGAACCAATGAGAGACTAGCTGGAGGTGTCTGGACGGGCAAATTTAACTCTCATTTCCCACCAGGAAGAGGAAATAACCAAAGGCTCAGCGTGCCGTGCCGGAACCAGATTAGGGCCTGAAGCCATCCTGCGGTGTTGCGGCCAGCTCACAAGAAAACGAGTTGAAGAAAGGAGCTCAGGGGCACTGTAATTCACAAACCTGCAGAGTTATAAATGACAACTATCGTCCAAAAATATACTGAAGTAAGGCTGCCAAGAGGACTTGAAAGCGGGGCAGAATTGCAGGAAACCGATTTCAGGAGGTAGACTGGAATTGCATTGAAAGCATAGGAAAAGAGGCAGAACGTCCACAATGATGCACTTGGCCAAAAAGGGCGTATGCGTTTTTTCCTGAATATATTCAGGAAAAAACGCATACGCCCTTTTTGGCCAACCAAGCAAGCTTGCAAAGGAAATCTGCACTACAATGAAGTCTCACTTCCCCCCGGTCAAAAGGGCCATCTGAAAAAAGTGTAAAATCCAGAAAGGCAGGACAGGCCATGGAGAACTGGGAGCCTTGTTATGCTGATGGGCGGGATGTAAATTGCCAACAGACACTCGGGAGAAGTGTATGGTGTTTCCTGAAACGTCTAAAAAACAAAGCAACAGAGCCTAGGGCACTTCCACTTATGGTCCTATAGCTTAGGGAAATTAAAATCAAAAAGATACAGCCACCCCAATGTTTGGGACGCCTCTGTTTACAAGAACCTCGTTTACCGTACAAGTTCAATATCACAGAAAGTGAAAAATGGATAAAGAACTTGTGGTACTTACGTACAATGCAGTATCACTCAGCAGTGAAATCTATGTCATCAGGCCCGTAGCAGCACAATGAGTGGATTCAGGTACGATGATTCTAACTGAAATAAGTCACACAGAAAAAGAAACATCATAAGATATCAGTAATACACGGAATGTAAACTTGGCTACACAGGAACTGAATTACAGAACAGAACAGGGTCTCAAATTTAGAAAACCAACTTATGCTTGTTTAAGGGTAAAGGTGAGTTGGGGGTGCTGCATAAAACCAGAGATTGAAATGAGCACAGATAAAGTTCCTTAAGCCAAATATGGAATAGACAAGAGCTACTCCTTGCTCAACGAAATGGACTCAACACCGCATATTAAACGCCTAAGAATGTACCTGACTCTTAAGTATCTTAAAACCTATGGATTGCTATGTCTCCGAAAGAGAATCAAGCATGTGTACAGGGACATAAACGCAGCAGTGATAGGATTGGAGAGGTTCGGTGAGCAAATGAAGACCCTTTGAAGTCATATTGCATGGTACCCATTCCACGGGTTTCAACTACCCAGGTTTAAGGTATTCTTCCTTCAGCTAAAACATGCATGTGGAACCTAGAGTATGATCAACCATGTGATCGGGAGACGTGTTCAAATATGTCTCAGTTTTCGTACCCTGGTACTGGGGTGCAACATTCCAGACGCTTTACTAACACTCTCCCGACTTGGAGAGTCAGTCCCTTTAACCTCCTGTTTGGCCCAGTTTGCAATTTCTGCGGAAGATGAACAGGAATAGCGAGAACCAATGAGAGACTAGCTGGAGGTGTCTGGACGGGCAAATTTAACTCTCATTTCCCACCAGGAAGAGGAAATAACCAAAGGCTCAGCGTGCCGTGCCGGAACCAGATTAGGGCCTGAAGCCATCCTGCGGTGTTGCAGCCAGCTCACAAGAAAACGAGTTGAAGAAAGGAGCTC
>NW_027207803.1:0-89284 GCF_963455315.2 Globicephala melas
GTACGTAAGTACCACAAGTTCTTTATCCATTTTTCACTTTCTGTGATATTGAACTTGTACGGTAAACGAGGTTCTTGTAAACAGAGGCGTCCCAAACTTTGGGGTGACTGTGTCTTTTTGATTTTAATTTCCCTAAGCTATAGGACCATAAGTGGAAGTGCCCTAGGCTCTGTTGCTTTGTTTTTTAGATGTTTCAGGAAACACCATACACTTCTCCCGAGTGTCTGTTGGCAATTTACATCCCGCCCATCAGCATAACAAGTCGCCCAGTTCTCCATGGCCTGTCCTGCCTTTCTGGATTTTACACTTTTTTCAGATGGCCCTTTTGACCGGGGGGAAGTGAGACTTCATTGTAGTGCAGATTTCCTTTGCAAGCTTGCTTGGTTGGCCAAAAAGGTCGTATGCGTTTTTTCCTGAATATATTCAGGAAAAAACGCATACGCCCTTTTTGGCCAAGTGCATCATTATGGACGTTCTGCCTCTTTTCCTATGCTTTCAATGCAATTCCAGTCTACCTCCTGAAATCGGTTTCCTGCAATTCTGCCCCGCTTTCAAGTCCTCTTGGCAGCCTTACTTCAGTATATTTTTGGACGATAGCTGTCATTTATAACTCTGCAGGTTTGTGAATTACAGTGCCCCTGAGCTCCTTTCTTCAACTCGCTTTCTTGTGACCTGGCCGCAACACCGCAGGATGGCTTCAGGCCCTAATCTGGTTCCGGCACGGCACGCTGAGCCTTTGGTTGTTTCCTCTTCCTGGTGGGAAATGAGAGTTAAATTTGCCCGTCCAGACACCTCCAGCTAGTCTCTCATTGGTTCTCCCTATTCCTGTTCATCTTCCGCAGAAATTGCAAACTGGGCCAAACAGGAGGTTAAAGACGCTGACTCTCCAAGTGGGGAGAGTGTTAGTAAAGCGTCTGGAATGTTGCACCCGAGTACCAGGGTACGAAAACTGAGACATATTTGAACACGTCTCCCGTTCACACGGTTGATCATACTCTGGGTTCCACATGCATGTTTTAGCTGAAGGAAGAATACCTTAAACCTGGAGAGTTGAGACCCGTGGAATGGGTACCATGCAATATGACTTCAAAGGGTCTTCATTTGTTCACCGAAACCCTCCAATCCTATCACTGCTGCGTTTATGCGCCTGTACACATGCTTGATTCTCTTTTGGAGACATAGCAATCCATAGGTTTTAAGATACTTACTAGTCAGGTACATTCTTAGGCGTTTAATATGGGGTGTTGAGTCCATTTCGTTGAGCAAGGTGTAGCTCTTGTCTAGTCCATATTTGGCTTAAGGAACTTTATCTGTGCTCATTTCAATCTCTGGTTTTATGCAGCACCCCAACTCACCTTTCCCCTTAAGCAAGCATAAGTTGGTTTTCTAAATTTGAGACCCTGTTCTGTTCTGTAATTCAGTTCCTGTGTAGCCAAGTTTACATTCCGTGTATTACTGATATCTTATGATGTTTCTTTTTCTGTGTGACTTATTTCAGTTAGAATCATCATACCTGAATCCACTCATTGTGCTGCTAAGGGCCTGATGACATAGATTTCATTGCTGAGTGATATTGCTTTGTAAGTAAATACCACATGTTCTTTATCCATTTTTCACTTTCTGCGATGTTGAACTTGTACGGTAAACGAGGTTCTTGTAAACAGAGGCGTCCCAAACTTTGGGGTGGCTGTGTCTTTTTGATTTTAATTTCCCTAAGCTATAGGACCATAAGTGCAAGTGCCCTAGGCTCTGTTGCTTTGTTTTTTAGATGTTTCAGGAAACACCATACACTTCTCCCGAGTGTCTGTTGGCAATTTACATCCCGCCCATCAGCATAACAAGGCTCCCAGTTCTCCATGGCCTATCCTGCCTTTCTGGATTTTACACTTTTTTCAGATGGCCCTTTTGACCGGGGGGAAGTGAGACTTCATTGTAGTGCAGATTTCCTTTGCAAGCTTGCTTGGTTGGCCAAAAAGGGCGTATGCGTTTTTTCCTGAATATATTCAGGAAAAAACGCATACGCCCTTTTTGGCCAAGTGCATCATTGTGGACGTTCTGCCTCTTTTCCTATGCTTTCAATGCAATTCCAGTCTACCTCCTGAAATCGGTTTCCTGCAATTCTGCCCCGCTTTCAAGTGCTCTTGGCAGCCTTACTTCAGTATATTTTTGGACGATAGCTGTCATTTATAACTCTGCAGGTTTGTGAATTACAGTGCCCCTGAGTTCCTTTCTTCAACTCGCTTTCTTGTGACCTGGCCGCAACACCGCAGGATGGCTTCAGGCCCTAATCTGGTTCCGGCACGGCACGCTGAGCCTTTGGTTATTTCCTCTTCCTGGTGGGAAATGAGAGTTAAATTTGCCCGTCCAGACACCTCCAGCTAGTCTCTCATTGGTTCTCCCTATTCCTGTTCATCTTCCGCAGAAATTGCAAACTGGGCCAAACAGGAGGTTAAAGACGCTGACTCTCCAAGTGGGGAGAGTGTTAGTAAAGCGTCTGGAATGTTGCACCCGAGTACCAGGGTACGAAAACTGAGACATATTTGAACACGTCTCCCGTTCACACGGTTGATCATACTCTGGGTTCCACATGCATGTTTTAGCTGAAGGAAGAATACCTTAAACCTGGAGAGTTGAGACCCGTGGAATGGGTACCATGCAATATGACTTCAAAGGGTCTTCATTTGTTCACCGAAACTCTCCAATCCTATCACTGCTGCGTTTATGCGCCTGTACACATGCTTGATTCTCTTTCGGAGACATAGCAATCCATAGGTTTTAAGATACTTACTAGTCAGGTACATTCTTAGGCGTTTAATATGCGGTGTTCAGTCCATTTCGTTGAGCAAGGAGTAGCTCTTGTCTATTCCATATTTGGCTTAAGGAACTTTATCTGTGCTCATTTCAATCTCTGGTTTTATGCAGCACCCCAACTCACCTTTCCCCTTAAGCAAGCATAAGTTGGTTTTCTAAATTTGAGACCCTGTTCTGTTTTGGAATTCAGTTCCTGTGTAGCCAAGTTTACATTCCGTGTATTACTGATATCTTATGATGTTTGTATTTCTGTGTGACTTATTTCAGTGAGAATCATCGTACCTTAATCCACTCATTATGCTGCTACGGGCCTGATGACATAGATTTCATTGCTGAGTGATACTGCATTGTACGTAAGTACCACAAGTTCTTTATCCATTTTTCACTTTCTGTGATATTGAACTTGTACGGTAAACGAGGTTCTTGTAAACAGAGGCGTCCCAAACTTTGGGGTGGCTGTGTCTTTTTGATTTTAATTTCCCTAAGCTATAGGACCATAAGTGGAAGTGCCCTAGGCTCTGTTGCTTTGTTTTTTAGATGTTTCAGGAAACACCATACACTTCTCCCGAGTGTCTGTTGGCAATTTACATCCCGCCCATCAGCATAACAAGGCTCCCAGTTCTCCATGGCCTATCCTGCCTTTCTGGATTTTACACTTTTTTCAGATGGCCCTTTTGACCGGGGGGAAGTGAGACTTCATTGTAGTGCAGATTTCCTTTGCAAGCTTGCTTGGTTGGCCAAAAAGGGCGTATGCGTTTTTTCCTGAATATATTCAGGAAAAAACGCATACGCCCTTTTTGGCCAAGTGCATCATTGTGGACGTTCTGCCTCTTTTCCTATGCTTTCAATGCAATTCCAGTCTACCTCCTGAAATCGGTTTCCTGCAATTCTGCCCCGCTTTCAAGTCCTCTTGGCAGCCTTACTTCAGTATATTTTTGGACGATAGCTGTCATTTATAACTCTGCAGGTTTGTGAATTACAGTGCCCCTGAGCTCCTTTCTTCAACTCGCTTTCTTGTGACCTGGCCGCAACACCGCAGGATGGCTTCAGGCCCTAATCTGGTTCCGGCACGGCACGCTGAGCCTTTGGTTATTTCCTCTTCCTGGTGGGAAATGAGAGTTAAATTTGCCCGTCCAGACACCTCCAGCTAGTCTCTCATTGGTTCTCCCTATTCCTGTTCATCTTCCGCAGAAATTGCAAACTGGGCCAAACAGGAGGTTAAAGATGCTGACTCTCCAAGTGGGGAGAGTGTTAGTAAAGCGTCTGGAATGTTGCACCCGAGTACCAGGGTACGAAAACTGAGACATATTTGAACACGTCTCCCGTTCACACGGTTGATCATACTCTGGGTTCCACATGCATGTTTTAGCTGAAGGAAGAATACCCTAAACCTGGAGAGTTGAGACCCGTGGAATGGGTACCATGCAATATGACTTCAAAGGGTCTTCATTTGTTCACTGAAACTCTCCAATCCTATCACTGCTGCGTTTATGCCCCTGTACACATGCTTGATTCTCTTTCGGAGACATAGCAATCCATAGGTTTTAAGATACTTACTAGTCAGGTACATTCTTAGGCGTTTAATATGCGGTGTTCAGTCCATTTCGTTGAGCAAGGAGTAGCTCTTGTCTATTCCATATTTGGCTTAAGGAACTTTATCTGTGCTCATTTCAATCTCTGGTTTTATGCAGCACCCCAACTCACCTTTCCCCTTAAGCTAGCATAAGTTGGTTTTCTAAATTTGAGACCCTGTTCTGTTCTGTAATTCAGTTCCTGTGTAGCCAAGTTTACATTCCGTGTATTACTGATATCTTATGATGTTTCTTTTTCTGTGTGACTTATTTCAGTTAGAATCATCATACCTGAATCCACTCATTGTGCTGCTAAGGGCCTGATGACATAGATTTCATTGCTGAGTGATATTGCTTTGTAAGTAAATACCACATGTTCTTTATCCATTTTTCACTTTCTGCGATGTTGAACTTGTACTGTAAACGAGGTTCTTGTAAACAGAGGCGTCCCAAACTTTGGGGTGGCTGTGTCTTTTTGATTTTAATTTCCCTAAGCTATAGGACCATAAGTGGAAGTGCCCTAGGCTCTGTTGCTTTGTTGTATAGATGTTTCAGGAAACACCATACACTTCTCCCGAGTGTCTGTTGGCAATTTACATCCCGCCCATCAGCATAACAAGGCTCCCAGTTCTCCATGGCCTGTCCTGCCTTTCTGGATTTTACACTTTTTTCAGATGGCCCTTTTGACCGGGGGGAAGTGAGACTTCATTGTAGTGCAGATTTCCTTTGCAAGCTTGCTTGGTTGGCCAAAAAGGGCGTATGCGTTTTTTCCTGAATATATTCAGGAAAAAACGCATACGCCCTTTTTGGCCAAGTGCATCATTGTGGACGTTCTGCCTCTTTTCCTATGCTTTCAATGCAATTCCAGTCTACCTCCTGAAATCGGTTTCCTGCAATTCTGCCCCGCTTTCAAGTCCTCTTGGCAGCCTTACTTCAGTATATTTTTGGACGATAGCTGTCATTTATAACTCTGCAGGTTTGTGAATTACAGTGCCCCTGAGCTCCTTTGTTAAACTCGCTTTCTTGTGAGCTGGCCGCAACACCGCAGGATGGCTTCAGGCCCTAATCTGATTCCTTCACGGCACGCTGAGCCTTTGGTTAATTCCTCTTCCTGGTGGGAAATGAGAGTTAAATTTGCCCGTCCAGACACCTCCAGCTAGTCTCTCATTGGTTCTCGCTATTCCTGTTCATCTTCCGCAGAAATTGCAAACTGGGCCAAACAGGAGGTTAAAGGCACTGACTCTCCAAGTGGGGAGAGTGTTAGTAAAGCATCTGGAATGTTGCACCCGAGTACCAGGGGAGGAAAACTGAGACATATTTGAACACGTCTCCCGTTCACACGGTTGATCATACTCTGGGTTCCACATGCATGTTTTAGCTGAAGGAAGAATACCTTAAACCTGGAGAGTTGAGACCCGTGTAATGGGTACCATGCAATATGACTTCAAAGGGTCTTCATTTGTTCACCGAAACTCTCCAATCCTATCACTGCTGCGTTTATGCCCCTGTACACATGCTTGATTCTCTTTCGGAGACATAGCAATCCATAGGTTTTAAGATACTTACTAGTCAGGTACATTCTTAGGCGTTTAATATGCGGTGTTCATTCCATTTCGTTGAGCAAGTAGTAGCTCTTGTCTATTCCATATTTGGCTTAAGGAACTTTATCTGTGCTCATTTTAATCTCTGGTTTTATGCAGCACCCCAACTCACCTTTCCCCTTAAGCAAGCATAAGTTGGTTTTCTAAATTTGAGACCCTGTTCTGTTCTGTAATTCAGTTCCTGTGTAGCCAAGTTTACATTCCGTGTATTACTGATATCTTATGATGTTTCTTTTTCTGTGTGACTTATTTCAGTTAGAATCATCATAGCTGAATCCACTCATTGTGCTGCTAAGGGCCTGATGACATAGATTTCATTGCTGAGTGATATTACTTTGTAAGTAAATACCACATGTTCTTTATCCATTTTTCACTTTCTGCGATGTTGAACTTGTACTGTAAACGAGGTTCTTGTAAACAGAGGCGTCCCAAACTTTGGGGTGGCTGTGTCTTTTTGATTTTAATTTCCCTAAGCTATAGGACCATAAGTGGAAGTGCCCTAGGCTCTGTTGCTTTGTTTTTTAGATGTTTCAGGAAACACCATACACTTCTCCCGAGTGGCTGTTGGCAATTTACATCCCGCCCATCAGCATAACAAGGCTCCCAGTTCTCCATGGCCTGTCCTGCCTTTCTGGATTTTACACTTTTTTCAGATGGCCCTTTTGACCGGGGGGAAGTGAGACTTCATTGTAGTGCAGATTTCCTTTGCAAGCTTGCTTGGTTGGCCAAAAAGGGCGTATGCGTTTTTTCCTGAATATATTCAGGAAAAAACGCATACGCCCTTTTTGGCCAAGTGCATCATTGTGGACGTTCTGCCTCTTTTCCTATGCTTTCAATGCAATTCCAGTCTACCTCCTGAAATCGGTTTCCTGCAATTCTGCCCCGCTTTCGAGTCCTCTTGGCAGCCTTACTTCAGTATATTTTTGGACGATAGCTGTCATTTATAACTCTGCAGGTTTGTGAATTACAGTGCCCCTGAGCTCCTTTCTTCAACTCGCTTTCTTGTGACCTGGCCGCAACACCGCAGGATGGCTTCAGGCCCTAATCTGGTTCCGGCACGGCACGCTGAGCCTTTGGTTAATTCCTCTTTCTGGTGGGAAATGAGAGTTAAATTTGCCCGTCCAGACACCTCCAGCTAGTCTCTCGTTGGTTCTCGCTATTCCTGTTCATCTTCCGCAGAAATTGCAAACTGGGCCAAACAGGAGATTAAAGGGACGGACTCTCCAAGTGGGGAGAGTGTTAGTAAAGCGTCTGGAATGTTGCACCCGAGTACCAGGGTACGAAAACTGAGACATATTTGAACACGTCTCCCGTTCACACGGTTGATCATACTCTGGGTTCCACATGCATGTTTTAGCTGAAGGAAGAATACCCTAAACCTGGAGAGTTGAGACCCGTGGAATGGGTACCATGCAATATGACTTCAAAGGGTCTTCATTTGTTCACTGAAACTCTCCAATCCTATCACTGCTGCGTTTATGCCCCTGTACACATGCTTGATTCTCTTTCGGAGACATAGCAATCCATAGGTTTTAAGATACTTACTAGTCAGGTACATTCTTAGGCGTTTAATATGCGGTGTTCAGTCCATTTCGTTGAGCAAGGAGTAGCTCTTGTCTATTCCATATTTGGCTTAAGGAACTTTATCTGTGCTCATTTCAATCTCTGGTTTTATGCAGCACCCCAACTCACCTTTCCCCTTAAGCTAGCATAAGTTGGTTTTCTAAATTTGAGACCCTGTTCTGTTCTGTAATTCAGTTCCTGTGTAGCCAAGTTTACATTCCGTGTATTACTGATATCTTATGATGTTTCTTTTTCTGTGTGACTTATTTCAGTTAGAATCATCATACCTGAATCCACTCATTGTGCTGCTAAGGGCCTGATGACATAGATTTCATTGCTGAGTGATATTGCTTTGTAAGTAAATACCACATGTTCTTTATCCATTTTTCACTTTCTGCGATGTTGAACTTGTACTGTAAACGAGGTTCTTGTAAACAGAGGCGTCCCAAACTTTGGGGTGGCTGTGTCTTTTTGATTTTAATTTCCCTAAGCTATAGGACCATAAGTGGAAGTGCCCTAGGCTCTGTTGCTTTGTTGTATAGATGTTTCAGGAAACACCATACACTTCTCCCGAGTGTCTGTTGGCAATTTACATCCCGCCCATCAGCATAACAAGGCTCCCAGTTCTCCATGGCCTGTCCTGCCTTTCTGGATTTTACACTTTTTTCACATGGCCCTTTTGACCGGGGGGAAGTGAGACTTCATTGTAGTGCAGATTTCCTTTGCAAGCTTGCTTGGTTGGCCAAAAAGGGCGTATGCGTTTTTTCCTGAATATATTCAGGAAAAAACGCATACGCCCTTTTTGGCCAAGTGCATCATTGTGGACGTTCTGCCTCTTTTCCTATGCTTTCAATGCAATTCCAGTCTACCTCCTGAAATCGGTTTCCTGCAATTCTGCCCCGCTTTCAAGTCCTCTTGGCAGCCTTACTTCAGTATATTTTTGGACGATAGCTGTCATTTATAACTCTGCAGGTTTGTGAATTACAGTGCCCCTGAGCTCCTTTGTTAAACTCGCTTTCTTGTGAGCTGGCCGCAACACCGCAGGATGGCTTCAGGCCCTAATCTGATTCCTTCACGGCACGCTGAGCCTTTGGTTAATTCCTCTTCCTGGTGGGAAATGAGAGTTAAATTTGCCCGTCCAGACACCTCCAGCTAGTCTCTCATTGGTTCTCGCTATTCCTGTTCATCTTCCGCAGAAATTGCAAACTGGGCCAAACAGGAGGTTAAAGGCACTGACTCTCCAAGTGGGGAGAGTGTTAGTAAAGCATCTGGAATGTTGCACCCGAGTACCAGGGGAGGAAAACTGAGACATATTTGAACACGTCTCCCGTTCACACGGTTGATCATACTCTGGGTTCCACATGCATGTTTTAGCTGAAGGAAGAATACCTTAAACCTGGAGAGTTGAGACCCGTGGAATGGGTACCATGCAATATGACTTCAAAGGGTCTTCATTTGTTCACCGAAACTCTCCAATCCTATCACTGCTGCGTTTATGCCCCTGTACACATGCTTGATTCTCTTTCGGAGACATAGCAATCCATAGGTTTTAAGATACTTACTAGTCAGGTACATTCTTAGGCGTTTAATATGCGGTGTTCAGTCCATTTCGTTGAGCAAGTAGTAGCTCTTGTCTATTCCATATTTGGCTTAAGGAACTTTATCTGTGCTCATTTTAATCTCTGGTTTTATGCAGCACCCCAACTCACCTTTCCCCTTAAGCAAGCATAAGTTGGTTTTCTAAATTTGAGACCCTGTTCTGTTCTGTAATTCAGTTCCTGTGTAGCCAAGTTTACATTCCGTGTATTACTGATATCTTATGATGTTTCTTTTTCTGTGTGACTTATTTCAGTTAGAATCATCATAGCTGAATCCACTCATTGTGCTGCTAAGGGCCTGATGACATAGATTTCATTGCTGAGTGATATTACTTTGTAAGTAAATACCACATGTTCTTTATCCATTTTTCACTTTCTGCGATGTTGAACTTGTACTGTAAACGAGGTTCTTGTAAACAGAGGCGTCCCAAACTTTGGGGTGGCTGTGTCTTTTTGATTTTAATTTCCCTAAGCTATAGGACCATAAGTGGAAGTGCCCTAGGCTCTGTTGCTTTGTTTTTTAGATGTTTCAGGAAACACCATACACTTCTCCCGAGTGGCTGTTGGCAATTTACATCCCGCCCATCAGCATAACAAGGCTCCCAGTTCTCCATGGCCTGTCCTGCCTTTCTGGATTTTACACTTTTTTCAGATGGCCCTTTTGACCGGGGGGAAGTGAGACTTCATTGTAGTGCAGATTTCCTTTGCAAGCTTGCTTGGTTGGCCAAAAAGGGCGTATGCGTTTTTTCCTGAATATATTCAGGAAAAAACGCATACGCCCTTTTTGGCCAAGTGCATCATTGTGGACGTTCTGCCTCTTTTCCTATGCTTTCAATGCAATTCCAGTCTACCTCCTGAAATCGGTTTCCTGCAATTCTGCCCCACTTTCAAGTCCTCTTGGCAGCCTTACTTCAGTATATTTTTGGACGATAGCTGTCATTTATAACTCTGCAGGTTTGTGAATTACAGTGCCCCTGAGCTCCTTTCTTCAACTCGCTTTCTTGTGACCTGGCCGCAACACCGCAGGATGGCTTCAGGCCCTAATCTGGTTCCGGCACGGCACGCTGAGCCTTTGGTTAATTCCTCTTTCTGGTGGGAAATGAGAGTTAAATTTGCCCGTCCAGATACCTCCAGCTAGTCTCTCGTTGGTTCTCGCTATTCCTGTTCATCTTCCGCAGAAATTGCAAACTGGGCCAAACAGGAGATTAAAGGGACGGACTCTCCAAGTGGGGAGAGTGTTAGTAAAGCGTCTGGAATGTTGCACCCGAGTACCAGGGGAGGAAAACTGAGACATATTTGAACACGTCTCCCGTTCACATGGTTGATCATACTCTGGGTTCCACATGCATGTTTTAGCTGAAGGAAGAATACCTTAAACCTGGAGAGTTGAGACCCGTGGAATGGGTACCATGCAATATGACTTCAAAGGGTCTTCATTTACTCACCAAACCTCTCCAATCCTATCACTGCTGCGTTTATGCCCCTGTACACACGCTTGATTCTCTTTTGGAGACATAGCAATCCATAGGTTTTAAGATACTTACTAGTCAGGTACATTCTTAGGCGTTTAATATGGGGTGTTGAGTCCATTTCGTTGAGCAAGGAGTAGCTCTTGTCTAGTCCATATTTGGCTTAAGGAACTTTATCTGTGCTCATTTCAATCTCTGGTTTTATGCAGCACCCCAACTCACCTTTCCCCTTAAGCAAGCATAAGTTGGTTTTCTAAATTTGAGACCCTGTTCTGTTTTGGAATTCAGTTCCTGTGTAGCCAAGTTTACATTCCGTGTATTAGTGATATCTTATGATGTTTCTTTTTCTGTGTGACTTATTTCAGTGAGAATCATCATACCTGAATCCACTCATTATGCTGCTACGGGCCTGATGACATAGATTTCATTGCTGAGTGATACTGCATTGTACGTAAGTACCACAAGTTCTTTATCCATTTTTCACTTTCTGTGATATTGAACTTGTACGATAAACGAGGTTCTTGTAAACAGAGGCGTCCCAAACTTTGGGGTGGCTGTGTCTTTTTGATTTTAATTTCCCTAAGCTATAGGACCATAAGTGGAAGTGCCCTAGGCTCTGTTTCTTTGTTTTTTAGATGTTTCCGGAAACACCATACACTTCTCCGGAGTGTCTGTTGGCAATTTACATCCCGCCCATCAGCATAACAAGGCTCCCAGTTCTCCATGGCCTGTTCTGCCTTTCTGGATTTTACACTTTTTTCAGATGGCCCTTTTGACCGGGGGGAAGTGAGACTTCATTGTAGTGCAGATTTCCTTTGCAAGCTTGCTTGGTTGGCCAAAAAGGGCGTATGCGTTTTTTCCTGAATATATTCAGGAAAAAACGCATACGCCCTTTTTGGCCAAGTGCATCATTGTGGACGTTCTGCCTCTTTTCCTATGCTTTCAATGCAATTCCAGTCTACCTCCTGAAATCGGTTTCCTGCAATTCTGCCCCGCTTTCAAGTCCTCTTGGCAGCCTTACTTCAGTATATTTTTGGACGATAGCTGTCATTTATAACTCTGCAGGTTTGTGAATTACAGTGCCCCTGAGCTCCTTTCTTCAACTCGCTTTCTTGTGACCTGGCCGCAACACCGCAGGATGGCTTCAGGCCCTAATCTGGTTCCGGCACGGCACGCTGAGCCTTTGGTTAATTCCTCTTTCTGGTGGGAAATGAGAGTTAAATTTGCCCGTCCAGACACCTCCAGCTAGTCTCTCATTGGTTCTCGCTATTCCTGTTCATCTTCCGCAGAAATTGCAAACTGGGCCAAACAGGAGATTAAAGGGACGGACTCTCCAAGTGGGGAGAGTGTTAGTAAAGCGTCTGGAATGTTGCACCCGAGTACCAGGGTACGAAAACTGAGACATATTTGAACACGTCTCCCGATCACATGGTTGATCATACTCTAGGATCCACATGCATGTTTTAGCTGAAGGAAGAATACCTTAAACCTGGGTAGTTGAAACCCGTGGAATGGGTACCATGCAATATGACTTCAAAGGGTCTTCATTTGCTCACCGAACCTCTCCAATCCTATCACTGCTGCGTTTGTGCCCCTGTACACATGCTTGATTCTCTTTCGGAGACATAGCAATCCATAGGTTTTAAGATACTTACTAGTCAGGTACATTCTTAGGCGTTTAATATGCGGTGTTGAGTCCATTTCGTTGAGCAAGGAGTAGCTCTTGTCTATTCCATATTTGGCTTAAGGAACTTTATCTGTGCTCATTTCAATCTCTGGTTTTATGCAGCACCCCAACTCACCTTTCCCCTTAAGCAAGCATAAGTTGGTTTTCTAAATTTGAGACCCTGTTCTGTTCTGTAATTCAGTTCCTGTGTAGCCAAGTTTACATTCCGTGTATTACTGATATCTTATGATGTTTCTTTTTCTGTGTGACTTATTTCAGTTAGAATCATCATACCTGAATCCACTCATTGTGCTGCTAAGGGCCTGATGACATAGATTTCATTGCTGAGTGATATTGCTTTGTAAGTAAATACCACACCTTCTTTATCCATTTTTCACTTTCTGCGATGTTGAACTTGTACTGTAAACGAGGTTCTTGTAAACAGAGGCGTCCCAAACTTTGGGGTGGCTGTGTCTTTTTGATTTTAATTTCCCTAAGCTATAGGACCATAAGTGGAAGTGCCCTAGGCTCTCTTGCTTTGTTTTTTAGATGTTTCCGGAAACACCATACACTTCTCCCGAGTGTCTGTTGGCAATTTACATCCCGCCCATCAGCATAACAAGGCTCCCAGTTCTCCATGGCCTGTCCTGCCTTTCTGGATTTTACACTTTTTTCAGATGGCCCTTTTGACCGGGGGGAAGTGAGACTTCATTGTAGTGCAGATTTCCTTTGCAAGCTTGCTTGGTTGGCCAAAAAGGGCGTATGCGTTTTTTCCTGAATATATTCAGGAAAAAACGCATACGCCCTTTTTGGCCAAGTGCATCATTGTGGACGTTCTGCCTCTTTTCCTATGCTTTCAATGCAATTCCAGTCTACCTCCTGAAATCGGTTTCCTGCAATTCTGCCCCGCTTTCAAGTCCTCTTGGCAGCCTTACTTCAGTATATTTTTGGACGATAGCTGTCATTTATAACTCTGCAGGTTTGTGAATTACAGTGCCCCTGAGCTCCTTTCTTCAACTCGCTTTCTTGTGACCTGGCCGCAACACCGCAGGATGGCTTCAGGCCCTAATCTGGTTCCGGCACGGCACGCTGAGCCTTTGGTTAATTCCTCTTTCTGGTGGGAAATGAGAGTTAAATTTGCCCGTCCAGACACCTCCAGCTAGTCTCTCATTGGTTCTCGCTATTCCTGTTCATCTTCCGCAGAAATTGCAAACTGGGCCAAACAGGAGATTAAAGGGACGGACTCTCCAAGTCGGGAGAGTGTTAGTAAAGCGTCTGGAATGTTGCACCCGAGTACCAGGGTACGAAAACTGAGACATATTTGAACACGTCTCCCGATCACATGGTTGATCATACTCTAGGTTCCACATGCATGTTTTAGCTGAAGGAAGAATACCTTAAACCTGGGTAGTTGAAACCCGTGGAATGGGTACCATGCAATATGATTTCAAAGGGTCTTCATTTGCTCACCGAACCTCTCCAATCCTATCACTGCTGCGTTTTTGCCCCTGTACACATGCTTGATTCTCTTTCGGAGACATAGCAATCCATAGGTTTTAAGATACTTACTAGTCAGGTACATTCTTAGTCGTTTAATATGCGGTGTTGAGTCCATTTCGTTGAGCAAGGAGTAGCTCTTGTCTATTCCATATTTGGCTTAAGGAACTTTATCTGTGCTCGTTTCAATCTCTGGTTTTATGCAGCACCCCAACTCACCTTTACCCTTAAGCAAGCATAAGTTGGTTTTCTAAATTTGAGACCCTGTTCTGTTCTGTAATTCAGTTCCTGTGTAGCCAAGTTTACATTCCGTGTATTACTGATATCTTATGATGTTTCTTTTTCTGTGTGACTTATTTCAGTTAGAATCATCATACCTGAATCCACACATTGTGCTGCTAAGGGCCTGATGACATAGATTTCATTGCTGAGTGATATTGCTTTGTAAGTAAATACCACACCTTCTTTATCCATTTTTCACTTTCTGCGATGTTGAACTTGTACTGTAAACGAGGATCTTGTAAACAGAGGCGTCCCAAACTTTGGGGTGGCTGTGTCTTTTTGATTTTAATTTCCCTAAGCTATAGGACCATAAGTGGAAGTGCCCTAGGCTCTGTTGCTTTGTTTTTTAGATGTTTCAGGAAACACCATACACTTCTCCCGAGTGTCTGTTGGCAATTTCATCCCGCCCATCAGCATAACAAGGCTCCCAGTTCTCCATGGCCTGTCCTGCCTTTCTGGATTTTACACTTTTTTCAGATGGCCCTTTTGACCGGGGGGAAGTGAGACTTCATTGTAGTGCAGATTTCCTTTGCAAGCTTGCTTGGTTGGCCAAAAAGGGCGTATGCGTTTTTTCCTGAATATATTCAGGAAAAAACGCATACGCCCTTTTTGGCCAAGTGCATCATTGTGGACGTTCTGCCTCTTTTCCTATGCTTTCAATGCAATTCCAGTCTACCTCCTGAAATCGGTTTCCTGCAATTCTGCCCCGCTTTCAAGTCCTCTTGGCAGCCTTACTTCAGTATATTTTTGGACGATAGCTGTCATTTATAACTCTGCAGGTTTGTGAATTACAGTGCCCCTGAGCTCCTTTCTTCAACTCGCTTTCTTGTGACCTGGCCGCAACACCGCAGGATGGCTTCAGGCCCTAATCTGGTTCCGGCACGGCACGCTGAGCCTTTGGTTAATTCCTCTTTCTGGTGGGAAATGAGAGTTAAATTTGCCCGTCCAGACACCTCCAGCTAGTCTCTCATTGGTTCTCGCTATTCCTGTTCATCTTCCGCAGAAATTGCAAACTGGGCCAAACAGGAGATTAAAGGGACGGACTCTCCAAGTCGGGAGAGTGTTAGTAAAGCGTCTGGAATGTTGCACCCGAGTACCAGGGGAGGAAAACTGAGACATATTTGAACACGTCTCCCGTTCACATGGTTGATCATACTCTGGGTTCCACATGCATGTTTTAGCTGAAGGAAGAATACCTTAAACCTGGAGAGTTGAGACCCGTGGAATGGGTACCATGCAATATGACTTCAAAGGGTCTTCATTTGCTCACCGAACCTCTCCAATCCTATCACTGCTGCGTTTATGCCCCTGTACACACGCTTGATTCTCTTTTGGAGACATAGCAATCCATAGGTTTTAAGATACTTACTAGTCAGGTACATTCTTAGGCGTTTAATATGGGGTGTTGAGTCCATTTCGTTGAGCAAGGAGTAGCTCTTGTCTAGTCCATATTTGGCTTAAGGAACTTTATCTGTGCTCATTTCAATCTCTGGTTTTATGCAGCACCCCAACTCACCTTTCCCCTTAAGCAAGCATAAGTTGGTTTTCTAAATTTGAGACCCTGTTCTGTCTTGGAATTCAGTCCTGTGTAGCCAAGTTTACATTCCGTGTATTAGTGATATCTTATGATGTTTCTTTTTCTGTGTGACTTATTTCAGTGAGAATCATCGTGCCTGAATCCACTCATTATGCTGCTACGGGCCTGATGACATAGATTTCATTGCTGAGTGATACTGCATTGTACGTAAGTACCACAAGTTCTTTATCCATTTTTCACTTTCTGTGATATTGAACTTGTACGGTAAACGAGGTTCTTGTAAACAGAGGCGTCCCAAACTTTGGGGTGGCTGTGTCTTTTTGATTTTAATTTCCCTAAGCTATAGGACCATAAGTGGAAGTGCCCTAGGCTCTGTTGCTTTGTTTTTTAGATGTTTCCGGAAACACCATACACTTCTCCCGAGTGTCTGTTGGCAATTTACATCCCGCCCATCAGCATAACAAGGCTCCCAGTTCTCCATGGCCTGTCCTGCCTTTCTGGATTTTACACTTTTTTCAGATGGCCCTTTTGACCGGGGGGAAGTGAGACTTCATTGTAGTGCAGATTTCCTTTGCAAGCTTGCTTGGTTGGCCAAAAAGGGCGTATGCGTTTTTTCCTGAATATATTCAGGAAAAAACGCATACGCCCTTTTTGGCCAAGTGCATCATTGTGGACGTTCTGCCTCTTTTCCTATGCTTTCAATGCAATTCCAGTCTACCTCCTGAAATCGGTTTCCTGCAATTCTGCCCCGCTTTCGAGTCCTCTTGGCAGCCTTACTTCAGTATATTTTTGGACGATAGCTGTCATTTATAACTCTGCAGGTTTGTGAATTACAGTGCCCCTGAGCTCCTTTCTTCAACTCGCTTTCTTTTGAGCTGGCCGCAACACCGCAGGATGGCTTCAGGCCCTAATCTGGTTCCGGCACGGCATGCTGAGCCTTTGGTTAATTCCTCTTCCTGGTGGGAAATGAGAGTTAAATTTGCCCGTCCAGACACCTCCAGCTAGTCTCTCATTGGTTCTCCCTATTCCTGTTCATCTTCCGCAGAAATTGCAAACTGGGCCAAACAGGAGATTAAAGGGACGGACTCTCCAAGTCGGGAGAGTGTTAGTAAAGCGTCTGGAATGTTGCACCCGAGTACCAGGGTACGAAAACTGAGACATATTTGAACACGTCTCCCGATCACATGGTTGATCATACTCTAGGTTCCACATGCATGTTTTAGCTGAAGGAAGAATACCTTAAACCTGGGTAGTTGAAACCCGTGGAATGGGTACCATGCAATATGACTTCAAAGGGTCTTCATTTGCTCACCGAACCTCTCCAATCCTATCACTGCTGCGTTTGTGCCCCTGTACACATGCTTGATTCTCTTTCGGAGACATAGCAATCCATAGGTTTTAAGATACTTACTAGTCAGGTACATTCTTAGGCGTTTAATATGCGGTGTTGAGTCCATTTCGTTGAGCAAGGAGTAGCTCTTGTCTATTCCATATTTGGCTTAAGGAACTTTATCTGTGCTCGTTTCAATCTCTGGTTTTATGCAGCACCCAAACTCACCTTTCCCCTTAAGCAAGCATAAGTTGGTTTTCTAAATTTGAGACCCTGTTCTGTTCTGTAATTCAGTTCCTGTGTAGCCAAGTTTACATTCCATGTATTACTGATATCTTATGATATTTCTTTTTCTGTGTGACTTATTTCAGTTAGAATCATCGTACCTGAATCCACTCATTGTGCTGCTAAGGGCCTGATGACATAGATTTCATTGCTGAGTGATATTGCTTTGTACGTAAATACCACACCTTCTTTATCCATTTTTCACTTTCTGAGATGTTGAACTTGTACTGTAAACGAGGTTCTTGTAAGCAGAGGCGTCCCAAACTTTGGGGTGGCTGTGTCTTTTTGATTTTAATTTCCCTAAGCTATAGGACCATAAGTGGAAGTGCCCTAGGCTCTGTTGCTTTGTTTTTTAGATGTTTCAGGAAACACCATACACTTCTCCCGAGTGTCTGTTGGCAATTTACATCCCGCCCATCAGCATAACAAGGCTCCCAGTTCTCCATGGCCTGTCCTGCCTTTCTGGATTTTACACTTTTTTCAGATGGCCCTTTTGACCGGGGGGAAGTGAGACTTCATTGTAGTGCAGATTTCCTTTGCAAGCTTGCTTGGTTGGCCAAAAAGGGCGTATGCGTTTTTTCCTGAATATATTCAGGAAAAAACGCATACGCCCTTTTTGGCCAAGTGCATCATTGTGGACGTTCTGCCTCTTTTCCTATGCTTTCAATGCAATTCCAGTCTACCTCCTGAAATCGGTTTCCTGCAATTCTGCCCCGCTTTCGAGTCCTCTTGGCAGCCTTACTTCAGTATATTTTTGGACGATAGCTGTCATTTATAACTCTGCAGGTTTGTGAATTACAGTGCCCCTGAGCTCCTTTCTTCAACTCGCTTTCTTGTGACCTGGCCGCAACACCGCAGGATGGCTTCAGGCCCTAATCTGGTTCCGGCACGGCACGCTGAGCCTTTGGTTAATTCCTCTTTCTGGTGGGAAATGAGAGTTAAATTTGCCCGTCCAGACACCTCCAGCTAGTCTCTCATTGGTGTTCCCTATTCCTGTTCATCTTCCGCAGAAATTGCAAACTGGGCCAAACAGGAGGTTAAAGGCGCTGACTCTCCAAGTGGGGAGAGTGTTAGTAAAGCGTCTGGAATGTTGCACCCGAGTACCAGGGGAGGAAAACTGAGACGTATTTGAACACGTCTCCCGTTCACATGGTTGATCATACTCTGGGTTCCACATGCATGTTTTAGCTGAAGGAAGAATACCTTAAACCTGGAGAGTTGAGACCCGTGGAATGGGTACCATGCAATATGACTTCAAAGGGTCTTCATTTGCTCACCGAACCTCTCCAATCCTATCACTGCTGCGTTTATGCCCCTGTACACATGCTTGATTCTCTTTCGGAGACATAGCAATCCATAGGTTTTAAGATACTTACTAGTCAGGTACATTCTTAGGCGTTTAATATGCGGTGTTGAGTCCATTTCGTTGAGCAAGGAGTAGCTCTTGTCTATTCCATATTTGGCTTAAGGAACTTTATCTGTGCTCGTTTCAATCTCTGGTTTTATGCAGCACCCCAACTCACCTTTCCCCTTAAGCAAGCATAAGTTGGTTTTCTAAATTTGAGACCCTGTTCTGTTCTGTAATTCAGTTCCTGTGTAGCCAAGTTTACATTCCGTGTATTACTGATATCTTATGATGTTTCTTTTTCTGTGTGACTTATTTCAGTTAGAATCATCATACCTGAATCCACTCATTGTGCTGCTAAGGGCCTGTTGACATAGATTTCATTGCTGAGTGATATTGCTTTGTAAGTAAATACCACAACTTCTTTATCCATTTTTCACTTTCTGCGATGTTGAACTTGTACGGTAAACGAGGTTCTTGTAAACAGAGGCGTCCCAAACTTTGGGGTGGCTGTGTCTTTTTGATTTTAATTTCCCTAAGCTATAGGACCATAAGTGGAAGTGCCCTAGGCTCTGTTGCTTTGTTTTTTAGATGTTTCAGGAAACACCATACACTTCTCCCGAGTGTCTGTTGGCAATTTACATCCCGCCCATCAGCATAACAAGGCTCCCAGTTCTCCATGGCCTGTCCTGCCTTTCTGGATTTTACACTTTTTTCAGATGGCCCTTTTGACCGGGGGGAAGTGAGACTTCATTGTAGTGCAGATTTCCTTTGCAAGCTTGCTTGGTTGGCCAAAAAGGGCGTATGCGTTTTTTCCTGAATATATTCAGGAAAAAACGCATACGCCCTTTTTGGCCAAGTGCATCATTGTGGACGTTCTGCCTCTTTTCCTATGCTTTCAATGCAATTCCAGTCTACCTCCTGAAATCGGTTTCCTGCAATTCTGCCCCGCTTTCAAGTCCTCTTGGCAGCCTTACTTCAGTATATTTTTGGACGAAAGCTGTCATTTATAACGCTGCAGGTCTGTGAATTACAGTGCCCCTGAGCTCCTTTCTTCAACTCGCTTTCTTTTGAGCTGGCCGCAACACCGCAGGATGGCTTCAGGCCCTAATCTGGTTCCGGCACGGCACGCTGAGCCTTTGGTTATTTCCTCTTCCTGGTGGGAAATGAGAGTTAAATTTGCCCGTCCAGACACCTCCAGCTAGTCTCTCATTGGTGTTCCCTATTCCTGTTCATCTTCCGCAGAAATTGCAAACTGGGCCAAACAGGAGGTTAAAGGCGCTGACTCTCCAAGTGGGGAGAGTGTTAGTAAAGCGTCTGGAATGTTGCACCCGAGTACCAGGGGAGGAAAACTGAGACGTATTTGAACACGTCTCCCGTTCACATGGTTGATCATACTCTGGGTTCCACATGCATGTTTTAGCTGAAGGAAGAATACCTTAAACCTGGAGAGTTGAGACCCGTGGAATGGGTACCATGCAATATGACTTCAAAGGGTATTCATTTGTTCACCAAACCTCTCCAATCCTATCACTGCTGCGTTTATGCGCCTGTACACATGCTTGATTCTCTTTCGGAGACATAGCAATCCATAGGTTTTAAGATACTTACTAGTCAGGTACATTCTTAGGCGTTTAATATGCGGTGTTGAGTCCATTTCGTTGAGCAAGGAGTAGCTCTTGTCTATTCCATATTTGGCTTAAGGAACTTTATCTGTGCTCATTTCAATCTCTGGTTTTATGCAGCACCCCAACTCACCTTTCCCCTTAAGCAAGCATAAGTTGGTTTTCTAAATTTGAGACCCTGTTCTGTTTTGGAATTCAGTTCCTGTGTAGCCAAGTTTACATTCCGTGTATTAGTGATATCTTATGATGTTTCTTTTTCTGTGTGACTTATTTCAGTGAGAATCATCGTACCTGAATCCACTCATTATGCTGCTACGGGCCTGATGACATAGATTTCATTGCTGAGTGATATTGCTTTGTAAGTAAATACCACAACTTCTTTATCCATTTTTCATTTTCTGCGATGTTGAACTTGTACGGTAAACGAGGTTCTTGTAAACAGAGGCGTCCCAAACTTTGGGGTGGCTGTGTCTTTTTGATTTTAATTTCCCTAAGCTATAGGACCATAAGTGGAAGTGCCCTAGGCTCTGTTGCTTTGTTTTTTAGATGTTTCAGGAAACACCATACACTTCTCCCGAGTGTCTGTTGGCAATTTACATCCCGCCCATCAGCATAACAAGGCTCCCAGTTCTCCATGGCCTGTCCTGCCTTTCTGGATTTTACACTTTTTTCAGATGGCCCTTTTGACCGGGGCGAAGTGAGACTTCATTGTAGTGCAGATTTCCTTTGCAAGCTTGCTTGGTTGGCCAAAAAGGGCGTATGCGTTTTTTCCTGAATATATTCAGGAAAAAACGCATATGCCCTTTTTGGCCAAGTGCATCATTGTGGACGTTCTGCCTCTTTTCCTATGCTTTCAATGCAATTCCAGTCTACCTCCTGAAATCGGTTTCCTGCAATTCTGCCCCGCTTTCAAGTCCTCTTGGCAGCCTTACTTCAGTATATTTTTGGACGAAAGCTGTCATTTATAACTCTGCAGGTTTGTGAATTACAGTGCCCCTGAGCTCCTTTCTTCAACTCGCTTTCTTTTGAGCTGGCCGCAACACCGCAGGATGGCTTCAGGCCCTAATCTGGTTCCGGCACGGCACGCTGAGCCTTTGGTTATTTCCTCTTCCTGGTGGGAAATGAGAGTTAAATTTGCCCGTCCAGACACCTCCAGCTAGTCTCTCATTGGTGTTCCCTATTCCTGTTCATCTTCCGCAGAAATTGCAAACTGGGCCAAACAGGAGGTTAAAGGCGCTGACTCTCCAAGTGGGGAGAGTGTTAGTAAAGCGTCTGGAATGTTGCACCCGAGTACCAGGGGAGGAAAACTGAGACGTATTTGAACACGTCTCCCGTTCACATGGTTGATCATACTCTGGGTTCCACATGCATGTTTTAGCTGAAGGAAGAATACCTTAAACCTGGAGAGTTGAGACCCGTGGAATGGGTACCATGCAATATGACTTCAAAGGGTCTTCATTTGCTCACCGAACCTCTCCAATCCTATCACTGCTGCGTTTATGCCCCTGTACACATGCTTGATTCTCTTTCGGAGACATAGCAATCCATAGGTTTTAAGATACTTACTAGTCAGGTACATTCTTAGGCGTTTAATATGCGGTGTTGAGTCCATTTCGTTGAGCAAGGAGTAGCTCTTGTCTATTCCATATTTGGCTTAAGGAACTTTATCTGTGCTCGTTTCAATCTCTGGTTTTATGCAGCACCCCAACTCACCTTTCCCCTTAAGCAAGCATAAGTTGGTTTTCTAAATTTGAGACCCTGTTCTGTTCTGTAATTCAGTTCCTGTGTAGCCAAGTTTACATTCCGTGTATTACTGATATCTTATGATGTTTCTTTTTCTGTGTGACTTATTTCAGTTAGAATCATCATACCTGAATCCACTCATTGTGCTGCTAAGGGCCTGTTGACATAGATTTCATTGCTGAGTGATATCGCTTTGTAAGTAAATACCACAACTTCTTTATCCATTTTTCACTTTCTGCGATGTTGAACTTGTACGGTAAACGAGGTTCTTGTAAACAGAGGCGTCCCAAACTTTGGGGTGGCTGTGTCTTTTTGATTTTAATTTCCCTAAGCTATAGGACCATAAGTGGAAGTGCCCTAGGCTCTGTTGCTTTGTTTTTTAGATGTTTCCGGAAACACCATACACTTCTCCCGAGTGTCTGTTGGCAATTTACATCCCGCCCATCAGCATAACAAGGCTCCCAGTTCTCCATGGCCTGTCCTGTCTTTCTGGATTTTACACTTTTTTCAGATGGCCCTTTTGACCGGGGGGAAGTGAGACTTCATTGTAGTGCAGATTTCCTTTGCAAGCTTGCTTGGTTGGCCAAAAAGGGCGTATGCGTTTTTTCCTGAATATATTCAGGAAAAAACGCATACGCCCTTTTTGGCCAAGTGCATCATTGTGGACGTTCTGCCTCTTTTCCTATGCTTTCAATGCAATTCCAGTCTACCTCCTGAAATCGGTTTCCTGCAATTCTGCCCCGCTTTCAAGTCCTCTTGGCAGCCTTACTTCAGTATATTTTTGGACGATAGCTGTCATTTATAACTCTGCAGGTTTGTGAATTACAGTGCCCCTGAGCTCCTTTCTTCAACTCGCTTTCTTTTGAGCTGGCCGCAACACCGCAGGATGGCTTCAGGCCATAATCAGGTTCCGGCCCGGCACGCTGAGCCTTTGGTTATTTCCTCTTCCTGGTGGGAAATGAGAGTTAAATTTGCCCGTCCAGACACCTCCAGCTAGTCTCTCATTGGTGTTCCCTATTCCTGTTCATCTTCCGCAGAAATTGCAAACTGGGCCAAACGGGAGGTTAAAGGTTCTGACTCTCCAAGTGGGGAGAGTGTTAGTAAAGCGTCTGGAATGTTGCACCCGAGTACCAGGGGAGGAAAACTGAGACATATTTGAACACGTCTCCCGTTCACATGGTTGATCATACTCTGGGTTCCACATGCATGTTTTAGCTGAAGGAAGAATACCTTAAACCTGGAGAGTTGAGACCCGTGGAATGGGTACCATGCAATATGACTTCAAAGGGTCTTCATTTGCTCACCGAACCTCTCCAATCCTATCACTGCTGCGTTTATGCCCCTGTACACACGCTTGATTCTCTTTTGGAGACATAGCAATCCATAGGTTTTAAGATGCTTACTAGTCAGGTACATTCTTAGGCGTTTAATATGGGGTGTTGAGTCCATTTCGTTGAGCAAGGAGTAGCTCTTGTCTAGTCCATATTTGGCTTAAGGAACTTTATCTGTGCTCATTTCAATCTCTGGTTTTATGCAGCACCCCAACTCACCTTTCCCCTTAAGCAAGCATAAGTTGGTTTTCTAAATTTGAGACCCTGTTCTGTTTTGGAATTCAGTTCCTGTGTAGCCAAGTTTACATTCCGTGTATTAGTGGTATCTTATGATGTTTCTTTTTCTGTGTGACTTATTTCAGTGAGAATCATCGTACCTGAATCCACTCATTATGCTGCTACGGGCCTGATGACATAGATTTCATTGCTGAGTGATATTGCTTTGTAAGTAAATACCACAACTTCTTTATCCATTTTTCATTTTCTGTGATGTTGAACTTGTACGGTAAACGAGGTTCTTGTAAACAGAGGCGTCCCAAACTTTGGGGTGGCTGTGTCTTTTTGATTTTAATTTCCCTAAGCTATAGGACCATAAGTGGAAGTGCCCTAGGCTCTGTTGCTTTGTTTTTTAGATGTTTCAGGAAACACCATACACTTCTCCCGAGTGTCTGTTGGCAATTTACATCCCGCCCATCAGCATAACAAGGCTCCCAGTTCTCCATGGCCTGTCCTGCCTTTCTGGATTTTACACTTTTTTCAGATGGCCCTTTTGACCGGGGGGAAGTGAGACTTCATTGTAGTGCAGATTTCCTTTGCAAGCTTGCTTGGTTGGCCAAAAAGGGCGTATGCGTTTTTTCCTGAATATATTCAGGAAAAAACGCATACGCCCTTTTTGGCCAAGTGCATCATTGTGGACGTTCTGCCTCTTTTCCTATGCTTTCAATGCAATTCCAGTCTACCTCCTGAAATCGGTTTCCTGCAATTCTGCCCCGCTTTCAAGTCCTCTTGGCAGCCTTACTTCAGTATATTTTTGGACGAAAGCTGTCATTTATAACGCTGCAGGTCTGTGAATTACAGTGCCCCTGAGCTCCTTTCTTCAACTCGCTTTCTTTTGAGCTGGCCGCAACACCGCAGGATGGCTTCAGGCCCTAATCTGGTTCCGGCATGGCACGCTGAGCCTTTGGTTATTTCCTCTTCCTGGTGGGAAATGAGAGTTAAATTTGCCCGTCCAGACACCTCCAGCTAGTCTCTCATTGGTGTTCCCTATTCCTGTTCATCTTCCGCAGAAATTGCAAACTGGGCCAAACAGGAGGTTAAAGGCGCTGACTCTCCAAGTGGGGAGAGTGTTAGTAAAGCATCTGGAATGTTGCACCCGAGTACCAGGGGAGGAAAACTGAGACGTATTTGAGCACGTCTCCCGTTCACATGGTTGATCATACTCTGGGTTCCACATGCATGTTTTAGCTGAAGGAAGAATACCTTAAACCTGGAGAGTTGAGACCCGTGGAATGGGTACCATGCAATATGACTTCAAAGGGTCTTCATTTGCTCACCGAACCTCTCCAATCCTATCACTGCTGCGTTTATGCCCCTGTACACACGCTTGATTCTCTTTTGGAGACATAGCAATCCATAGGTTTTAAGATACTTACTAGTCAGGTACATTCTTAGGCGTTTAATATGGGGTGTTGAGTCCATTTCGTTGAGCAAGGAGTAGCTCTTGTCTAGTCCATATTTGGCTTAAGGAACTTTATCTGTGCTCATTTCAATCTCTGGTTTTATGCAGCACCCCAACTCACCTTTCCCCTTAAGCAAGCATAAGTTGGTTTTCTAAATTTGAGACCCTGTTCTGTTCTGTAATTCAGTTCCTGTGTAGCCAAGTTTACATTCCGTGTATTACAGATATCTTATGATGTTTCTTTTTCTGTGTGACTTATTTCAGTGAGAATCATCGTACCTGAATCCACTCATTATGCTGCTACGGGCCTGATGACATAGATTTCATTGCTGAGTGATACTGCATTGTACGTAAGTACCACAAGTTCTTTATCCATTTTTCACTTTCTGTGATATTGAACTTGTACGGTAAACGAGGTTCTTGTAAACAGAGGCGTCCCAAACTTTGGGGTGGCTGTGTCTTTTTGATTTTAATTTCCCTAAGCTATAGGACCATAAGTGGAAGTGCCCTAGGCTCTGTTGCTTTGTTTTTTAGATGTTTCAGGAAACACCATACACTTCTCCCGAGTGTCTGTTGGCAATTTACATCCCGCCCATCAGCATAACAAGGCTCCCAGTTCTCCATGGCCTGTCCTGCCTTTCTGGATTTTACACTTTTTTCAGATGGCCCTTTTGACCGGGGGGAAGTGAGACTTCATTGTAGTGCAGATTTCCTTTGCAAGCTTGCTTGGTTGGCCAAAAAGGGCGTATGCGTTTTTTCCTGAATATATTCAGGAAAAAACGCATACGCCCTTTTTGGCCAAGTGCATCATTGTGGACGTTCTGCCTCTTTTCCTATGCTTTCAATGCAATTCCAGTCTACCTCCTGAAATCGGTTTCCTTCAATTCTGCCCCGCTTTCAAGTCCTCTTGGCAGCCTTACTTCAGTATATTTTTGGACGATAGCTGTCATTTATAACTCTGCAGGTTTGTGAATTACAGTGCCCCTGAGCTCCTTTCTTCAACTCGTTTTCTTTTGAGCTGGCCGCAACACCGCAGGATGGCTTCAGGCCCTAATCTGGTTCCGGCCCGGCACGCTGAGCCTTTGTTTATTTCCTCTTCCTGGTGGGAAATGAGAGTTAAATTTGCCCGTCCAGACACCTCCAGCTAGTCTCTCATTGGTGTTCCCTATTCCTGTTCATCTTCCGCAGAAATTGCAAACTGGGCCAAACAGGAGGTTAAAGGCGCTGACTCTCCAAGTGGGGAGAGTGTTAGTAAAGCGTCTGGAATGTTGCACCCGAGTACCAGGGGAGGAAAACTGAGATGTATTTGAACACGTCTCCCGTTCACATGGTTGATCATACTCTGGGTTCCACATGCATGTTTTAGCTGAAGGAAGAATAACTTAAACCTGGAGAGTTGAGACCCGTGGAATGGGGACCATGCAATATGACTTCAAAGGGTCTTCATTTGCTCACCGAACCTCTCCAATCCTATCACTGCTGCGTTTATGCCCCTGTACACACGCTTGATTCTCTTTTGGAGACATAGCAATCCATAGGTTTTAAGATACTTACGAGTCAGGTACATTCTTAGGCGTTTAATATGGGGTGTTTAGTCCATTTCGTTGAGCAAGGAGTAGCTCTGGTCTAGTCCATATTTGGCTTAAGGAAATTTATCTGTGCTCATTTCAATCTCTGGTTTTATGCAGCACCCCAACTCACCTTTCCCCTTAAGCAAGCATAAGTTGGTTTTCTAAATTTGAGACCCTGTTCTGTTTTGAAATTCAGTTCCTGTGTAGCCAAGTTTACATTCCGTGTATTACTGATATCTTATGATGTTTCTTTTTCTGTGTGACTTATTTCAGTGAGAATCATCGTACCTGAATCCACTCATTATGCTGCTATGGGCCTGATGACATAGATTTCATTGCTGAGTGATATTGCTTTGTAAGTAAATACCACAACTTCTTAATCCATTTTTCATTTTCTGCGATGTTGAACTTGTACGGTAAACGAGGTTCTTGTAAACAGAGGCGTCCCAAACTTTGGGGTGGCTGTGTCTTTTTGATTTTAATTTCCCTAAGCTATAGGACCATAAGTGGAAGTGCCCTATGCTCTGTTGCTTTGTTTTTTAGATGTTTCAGGAAACACCATACACTTCTCCCGAGTGTCTGTTGGCAATTTACATCCCGCCCATCAGCATAACAAGGCTCCCAGTTCTCAATGGCCTGTCCTGCCTTTCTGGATTTTACACTTTTTTCAGATGGCCCTTTTGACCGGGGGGAAGTGAGACTTCATTGTAGTGCAGATTTCCTTTGCAAGCTTGCTTGGTTGGCCAAAAAGGGCGTATGCGTTTTTTCCTGAATATATTCAGGAAAAAACGCATACGCCCTTTTTGGCCAAGTGCATCATTGTGGACGTTCTGCCTCTTTTCCTATGCTTTCAATGCAATTCCAGTCTACCTCCTGAAATCGGTTTCCTGCAATTCTGCCCCGCTTTCAAGTCCTCTTGGCAGCCTTACTTCAGTATATTTTTGGACGAAAGCTGTCATTTATAACGCTGCAGGTCTGTGAATTACAGTGCCCCTGAGCTCCTTTCTTCAACTCGCTTTCTTTTGAGCTGGCCGCAACACCGCAGGATGGCTTCAGGCCCTAATCTGGTTCCGGCACGGCACGCTGAGCCTTTGGTTATTTCCTCTTCCTGGTGGGAAATGAGAGTTAAATTTGCCCGTCCAGACACCTCCAGCTAGTCTCTCATTGGTGTTCCCTATTCCTGTTCATCTTCCGCAGAAATTGCAAACTGGGCCAAACAGGAGGTTAAAGGCGCTGACTCTCCAAGTGGGGAGAGTGTTAGTAAAGCGTCTGGAATGTTGCACCCGAGTACCAGGGGAGGAAAACTGAGACGTATTTGAACACGTCTCCCGTTCACATGGTTGATCATACTCTGGGTTCCACATGCATGTTTTAGCTGAAGGAAGAATACCTTAAACCTGGAGAGTTGAGACCCGTGGAATGGGTACCGTGCAATATGACTTCAAAGGGACTTCATTTGCTCACCGAACCTCTCCAATCCTATCACTGCTGCGTTTATGCCCCTGTACACATGCTTGATTCTCTTTCGGAGACATAGCAATCCATAGGTTTTAAGATACTTACTAGTCAGGTACATTCTTAGGCGTTTAATATGCGGTGTTGAGTCCATTTCGTTGAGCAAGGAGTAGCTCTTGTCTATTCCATATTTGGCTTAAGGAACTTTATCTGTGCTCGTTTCAATCTCTGGTTTTATGCAGCACCCCAACTCACCTTTCCCCTTAAGCAAGCATAAGTTGGTTTTCTAAATTTGAGACCCTGTTCTGTTCTGTAATTCAGTTCCTGTGTAGCCAAGTTTACATTCCGTGTATTACTGATATCTTATGATGTTTCTTTTTCTGTGTGACTTATTTCAGTTAGAATCATCATACCTGAATCCACTCATTGTGCTGCTAAGGGCCTGTTGACATAGATTTCATTGCTGAGTGATATTGCTTTGTAAGTAAATACCACAACTTCTTTATCCATTTTTCACTTTCTGCGATGTTGAACTTGTACGGTAAACGAGGTTCTTGTAAACAGAGGCGTCCCAAACTTTGGGGTGGCTGTGTCTTTTTGATTTTAATTTCCCTAAGCTATAGGACCATAAGTGGAAGTGCCCTAGGCTCTGTTGCTTTGTTTTTTAGATGTTTCAGGAAACACCATACACTTCTCCCGAGTGTCTGTTGGCAATTTACATCCCGCCCATCAGCATAACAAGGCTCCCAGTTCTCCATGGCCTGTCCTGCCTTTCTGGATTTTACACTTTTTTCAGATGGCCCTTTTGACCGGGGGGAAGTGAGACTTCATTGTAGTGCAGATTTCCTTTGCAAGCTTGCTTGGTTGGCCAAAAAGGGCGTATGCGTTTTTTCCTGAATATATTCAGGAAAAAACGCATACGCCCTTTTTGGCCAAGTGCATCATTGTGGACGTTCTGCCTCTTTTCCTATGCTTTCAATGCAATTCCAGTCTACCTCCTGAAATCGGTTTCCTGCAATTCTGCCCCGCTTTCAAGTCCTCTTGGCAGCCTTACTTCAGTATATTTTTGGACGAAAGCTGTCATTTATAACGCTGCAGGTCTGTGAATTACAGTGCCCCTGAGCTCCTTTCTTCAACTCGCTTTCTTTTGAGCTGGCCGCAACACCGCAGGATGGCTTCAGGCCCTAATCTGGTTCCGGCACGGCACGCTGAGCCTTTGGTTATTTCCTCTTCCTGGTGGGAAATGAGAGTTAAATTTGCCCGTCCAGACACCTCCAGCTAGTCTCTCATTGGTGTTCCCTATTCCTGTTCATCTTCCGCAGAAATTGCAAACTGGGCCAAACAGGAGGTTAAAGGCGCTGACTCTCCAAGTGGGGAGAGTGTTAGTAAAGCGTCTGGAATGTTGCACCCGAGTACCAGGGGAGGAAAACTGAGACGTATTTGAACACGTCTCCCGTTCACATGGTTGATCATACTCTGGGTTCCACATGCATGTTTTAGCTGAAGGAAGAATACCTTAAACCTGGAGAGTTGAGACCCGTGGAATGGGTACCATGCAATATGACTTCAAAGGGTATTCATTTGTTCACCAAACCTCTCCAATCCTATCACTGCTGCGTTTATGCGCCTGTACACATGCTTGATTCTCTTTCGGAGACATAGCAATCCATAGGTTTTAAGATACTTACTAGTCAGGTACATTCTTAGGCGTTTAATATGCGGTGTTGAGTCCATTTCGTTGAGCAAGGAGTAGCTCTTGTCTATTCCATATTTGGCTTAAGGAACTTTATCTGTGCTCATTTCAATCTCTGGTTTTATGCAGCACCCCAACTCACCTTTCCCCTTAAGCAAGCATAAGTTGGTTTTCTAAATTTGAGACCCTGTTCTGTTTTGGAATTCAGTTCCTGTGTAGCCAAGTTTACATTCCGTGTATTAGTGATATCTTATGATGTTTCTTTTTCTGTGTGACTTATTTCAGTGAGAATCATCGTACCTGAATCCACTCATTATGCTGCTACGGGCCTGATGACATAGATTTCATTGCTGAGTGATATTGCTTTGTAAGTAAATACCACAACTTCTTTATCCATTTTTCATTTTCTGCGATGTTGAACTTGTACGGTAAACGAGGTTCTTGTAAACAGAGGCGTCCCAAACTTTGGGGTGGCTGTGTCTTTTGGTTTTAATTTCCCTAAGCTATAGGACCATAAGTGGAAGTGCCCTAGGCTCTGTTGCTTTGTTTTTTAGATGTTTCAGGAAACACCATACACTTCTCCCGAGTGTCTGTTGGCAATTTACATCCCGCCCATCAGCATAACAAGGCTCCCAGTTCTCCATGGCCTGTCCTGCCTTTCTGGATTTTACACTTTTTTCAGATGGCCCTTTTGACCGGGGCGAAGTGAGACTTCATTGTAGTGCAGATTTCCTTTGCAAGCTTGCTTGGTTGGCCAAAAAGGGCGTATGCGTTTTTTCCTGAATATATTCAGGAAAAAACGCATACGCCCTTTTTGGCCAAGTGCATCATTGTGGACGTTCTGCCTCTTTTCCTATGCTTTCAATGCAATTCCAGTCTACCTCCTGAAATCGGTTTCCTTCAATTCTGCCCCGCTTTCAAGTCCTCTTGGCAGCCTTACTTCAGTATATTTTTGGACGATAGCTGTCATTTATAACTCTGCAGGTTTGTGAATTACAGTGCCCCTGAGCTCCTTTCTTCAACTCGTTTTCTTTTGAGCTGGCCGCAACACCGCAGGATGGCTTCAGGCCCTAATCTGGTTCCGGCCCGGCACGCTGAGCCTTTGTTTATTTCCTCTTCCTGGTGGGAAATGAGAGTTAAATTTGCCCGTCCAGACACCTCCAGCTAGTCTCTCATTGGTGTTCCCTATTCCTGTTCATCTTCCGCAGAAATTGCAAACTGGGCCAAACAGGAGGTTAAAGGCGCTGACTCTCCAAGTGGGGAGAGTGTTAGTAAAGCGTCTGGAATGTTGCACCCGAGTACCAGGGGAGGAAAACTGAGATGTATTTGAACACGTCTCCCGTTCACATGGTTGATCATACTCTGGGTTCCACATGCATGTTTTAGCTGAAGGAAGAATAACTTAAACCTGGAGAGTTGAGACCCGTGGAATGGGGACCATGCAATATGACTTCAAAGGGTCTTCATTTGCTCACCGAACCTCTCCAATCCTATCACTGCTGCGTTTATGCCCCTGTACACACGCTTGATTCTCTTTTGGAGACATAGCAATCCATAGGTTTTAAGATACTTACTAGTCAGGTACATTCTTAGGCGTTTAATATGGGGTGTTTAGTCCATTTCGTTGAGCAAGGAGTAGCTCTGGTCTAGTCCATATTTGGCTTAAGGAACTTTATCTGTGCTCGTTTCAATCTCTGGTTTTATGCAGCACCCCAACTCACCTTTCCCCTTAAGCAAGCATAAGTTGGTTTTCTAAATTTGAGACCCTGTTCTGTTCTGTAATTCAGTTCCTGTGTAGCCAAGTTTACATTCCGTGTATTACAGATATCTTATGATGTTTCTTTTTCTGTGTGACTTATTTCAGTTAGATTCATCGTACCTGAATCCACTCATTATGCTGCTACGGGCCTGATGACATAGATTTCATTGCTGAGTGATACTGCATTGTACGTAAGTACCACAACTTCTTTATCCATTTTTCACTTTCTGTGATATTGAACTTGTACGGTAAACGAGGTTCTTGTAAACAGAGGCGTCCCAAACTTTGGGGTGGCTGTGTCTTTTTGATTTTAATTTCCCTAAGCTATAGGATCATAAGTGGAAGTGCCCTAGGCTCTGTTGGTTTGTTTTTTAGATGTTTCAGGAAACACCATACACTTCTCCCGAGTGTCTGTTGGCAATTTACATCCCGCCCATCAGCATAACAAGGCTCCCAGTTCTCCATGGCCTGTCCTGCCTTTCTGGATTTTACACTTTTTTCAGATGGCCCTTTTGACCGGGGCGAAGTGAGACTTCATTGTAGTGCAGATTTCCTTTGCAAGCTTGCTTGGTTGGCCAAAAAGGGCGTATGCGTTTTTTCCTGAATATATTCAGGAAAAAACGCATATGCCCTTTTTGGCCAAGTGCATCATTGTGGACGTTCTGCCTCTTTTCCTATGCTTTCAATGCAATTCCAGTCTACCTCCTGAAATCGGTTTCCTGCAATTCTGCCCCGCTTTCAAGTCCTCTTGGCAGCCTTACTTCAGTATATTTTTGGACGAAAGCTGTCATTTATAACTCTGCAGGTTTGTGAATTACAGTGCCCCTGAGCTCCTTTCTTCAACTCGCTTTCTTTTGAGCTGGCCGCAACACCGCAGGATGGCTTCAGGCCCTAATCTTGTTCCGGCACGGCACGCTGAGCCTTTGGTTATTTCCTCTTCCTGGTGGGAAATGAGAGTTAAATTTGCCCGTCCAGACACCTCCAGCTAGTCTCTCATTGGTGTTCCCTATTCCTGTTCATCTTCCGCAGAAATTGCAAACTGGGCCAAACAGGAGGTTAAAGGCGCTGACTGTCCAAGTGGGGAGAGTGTTAGTAAAGCGTCTGGAATGTTGCACCCGAGTACCAGGGGAGGAAAACTGAGACATATTTGAACACGTCTCCCGTTCACATGGTTGATCATACTCTGGGTTCCACATGCATGTTTTAGCTGAAGGAAGAATACCTTAAACCTGGAGAGTTGAGACCCGTGGAATGGGTACCATGCAATATGACTTCAAAGGGTCTTCATTTGCTCACCGAACCTCTCCAATCCTATCACTGCTGCGTTTATGCCCCTGTACACACGCTTGATTCTCTTTTGGAGACATAGCAATCCATAGGTTTTAAGATACTTACTAGTCAGGTACATTCTTAGGCGTTTAATATGGGGTGTTTAGTCCATTTCGTTGAGCAAGGAGTAGCTCTTGTCTAGTCCATATTTGGCTTAAGGAACTTTATCTGTGCTCGTTTCAATCTCTGGTTTTATGCAGCACCCCAACTCACCTTTCCCCTTAAGCAAGCATAAGTTGGTTTTCTAAATTTGAGACCCTGTTCTGTTCTGTAATTCAGTTCCTGTGTAGCCAAGTTTACATTCCGTGTATTACAGATATCTTATGATGTTTCTTTTTCTGTGTGACTTATTTCAGTTAGATTCATCGTACCTGAATCCACTCATTATGCTGCTACGGGCCTGATGACATAGATTTCATTGCTGAGTGATACTGCATTGTACGTAAGTACCACAACTTCTTTATCCATTTTTCACTTTCTGTGATATTGAACTTGTACGGTAAACGAGGTTCTTGTAAACAGAGGCGTCCCAAACTTTGGGGTGGCTGTGTCTTTTTGATTTTAATTTCCCTAAGCTATAGGACCATAAGTGGAAGTGCCCTAGGCTCTGTTGCTTTGTTTTTTAGATGTTTCAGGAGACACCATACACTTCTCCCGAGTGTCTGTTGGCAATTTACATCCCGCCCATCAGCATAACAAGGCTCCCAGTTCTCCATGGCCTGTCCTGCCTTTCTGGATTTTACACTTTTTTCAGATGGCCCTTTTGACCGGGGGGAAGTGAGACTTCATTGTAGTGCAGATTTCCTTTGCAAGCTTGCTTGGTTGGCCAAAAAGGGCGTATGCGTTTTTTCCTGAATATATTCAGGAAAAAACGCATACGCCCTTTTTGGCCAAGTGCATCATTGTGGACGTTCTGCCTCTTTTCCTATGCTTTCAATGCAATTCCAGTCTACCTCCTGAAATCGGTTTCCTGCAATTCTGCCCCGCTTTCAAGTCCTCTTGGCAGCCTTACTTCAGTATATTTTTGGACGAAAGCTGTCATTTATAACGCTGCAGGTCTGTGAATTACAGTGCCCCTGAGCTCCTTTCTTCAACTCGCTTTCTTTTGAGCTGGCCGCAACACCGCAGGATGGCTTCAGGCCCTAATCTGGTTCCGGCACGGCACGCTGAGCCTTTGGTTATTTCCTCTTCCTGGTGGGAAATGAGAGTTAAATTTGCCCGTCCAGACACCTCCAGCTAGTCTCTCATTGGTGTTCCCTATTCCTGTTCATCTTCCGCAGAAATTGCAAACTGGGCCAAACAGGAGGTTAAAGGCGCTGACTCTCCAAGTGGGGAGAGTGTTAGTAAAGCGTCTGGAATGTTGCACCCGAGTACCAGGGGAGGAAAACTGAGACGTATTTGAACACGTCTCCCGTTCACATGGTTGATCATACTCTGGGTTCCACATGCATGTTTTAGCTGAAGGAAGAATACCTTAAACCTGGAGAGTTGAGACCCGTGGAATGGGTACCGTGCAATATGACTTCAAAGGGACTTCATTTGCTCACCGAACCTCTCCAATCCTATCACTGCTGCGTTTATGCCCCTGTACACATGCTTGATTCTCTTTCGGAGACATAGCAATCCATAGGTTTTAAGATACTTACTAGTCAGGTACATTCTTAGGCGTTTAATATGCGGTGTTGAGTCCATTTCGTTGAGCAAGGAGTAGCTCTTGTCTATTCCATATTTGGCTTAAGGAACTTTATCTGTGCTCGTTTCAATCTCTGGTTTTATGCAGCACCCCAACTCACCTTTCCCCTTAAGCAAGCATAAGTTGGTTTTCTAAATTTGAGACCCTGTTCTGTTCTGTAATTCAGTTCCTGTGTAGCCAAGTTTACATTCCGTGTATTACTGATATCTTATGATGTTTCTTTTTCTGTGTGACTTATTTCAGTTAGAATCATCATACCTGAATCCACTCATTGTGCTGCTAAGGGCCTGTTGACATAGATTTCATTGCTGAGTGATATTGCTTTGTAAGTAAATACCACAACTTCTTTATCCATTTTTCACTTTCTGCGATGTTGAACTTGTACGGTAAACGAGGTTCTTGTAAACAGAGGCGTCCCAAACTTTGGGGTGGCTGTGTCTTTTTGATTTTAATTTCCCTAAGCTATAGGACCATAAGTGGAAGTGCCCTAGGCTCTGTTGCTTTGTTTTTTAGATGTTTCAGGAAACACCATACACTTCTCCCGAGTGTCTGTTGGCAATTTACATCCCGCCCATCAGCATAACAAGGCTCCCAGTTCTCCATGGCCTGTCCTGCCTTTCTGGATTTTACACTTTTTTCAGATGGCCCTTTTGACCGGGGGGAAGTGAGACTTCATTGTAGTGCAGATTTCCTTTGCAAGCTTGCTTGGTTGGCCAAAAAGGGCGTATGCGTTTTTTCCTGAATATATTCAGGAAAAAACGCATACGCCCTTTTTGGCCAAGTGCATCATTGTGGACGTTCTGCCTCTTTTCCTATGCTTTCAATGCAATTCCAGTCTACCTCCTGAAATCGGTTTCCTGCAATTCTGCCCCGCTTTCAAGTCCTCTTGGCAGCCTTACTTCAGTATATTTTTGGACGAAAGCTGTCATTTATAACGCTGCAGGTCTGTGAATTACAGTGCCCCTGAGCTCCTTTCTTCAACTCGCTTTCTTTTGAGCTGGCCGCAACACCGCAGGATGGCTTCAGGCCCTAATCTGGTTCCGGCACGGCACGCTGAGCCTTTGGTTATTTCCTCTTCCTGGTGGGAAATGAGAGTTAAATTTGCCCGTCCAGACACCTCCAGCTAGTCTCTCATTGGTGTTCCCTATTCCTGTTCATCTTCCGCAGAAATTGCAAACTGGGCCAAACAGGAGGTTAAAGGCGCTGACTCTCCAAGTGGGGAGAGTGTTAGTAAAGCGTCTGGAATGTTGCACCCGAGTACCAGGGGAGGAAAACTGAGACGTATTTGAACACGTCTCCCGTTCACATGGTTGATCATACTCTGGGTTCCACATGCATGTTTTAGCTGAAGGAAGAATACCTTAAACCTGGAGAGTTGAGACCCGTGGAATGGGTACCATGCAATATGACTTCAAAGGGTATTCATTTGTTCACCAAACCTCTCCAATCCTATCACTGCTGCGTTTATGCGCCTGTACACATGCTTGATTCTCTTTCGGAGACATAGCAATCCATAGGTTTTAAGATACTTACTAGTCAGGTACATTCTTAGGCGTTTAATATGCGGTGTTGAGTCCATTTCGTTGAGCAAGGAGTAGCTCTTGTCTATTCCATATTTGGCTTAAGGAACTTTATCTGTGCTCATTTCAATCTCTGGTTTTATGCAGCACCCCAACTCACCTTTCCCCTTAAGCAAGCATAAGTTGGTTTTCTAAATTTGAGACCCTGTTCTGTTTTGGAATTCAGTTCCTGTGTAGCCAAGTTTACATTCCGTGTATTAGTGATATCTTATGATGTTTCTTTTTCTGTGTGACTTATTTCAGTGAGAATCATCGTACCTGAATCCACTCATTATGCTGCTACGGGCCTGATGACATAGATTTCATTGCTGAGTGATATTGCTTTGTAAGTAAATACCACAACTTCTTTATCCATTTTTCATTTTCTGCGATGTTGAACTTGTACGGTAAACGAGGTTCTTGTAAACAGAGGCGTCCCAAACTTTGGGGTGGCTGTGTCTTTTGGTTTTAATTTCCCTAAGCTATAGGACCATAAGTGGAAGTGCCCTAGGCTCTGTTGCTTTGTTTTTTAGATGTTTCAGGAAACACCATACACTTCTCCCGAGTGTCTGTTGGCAATTTACATCCCGCCCATCAGCATAACAAGGCTCCCAGTTCTCCATGGCCTGTCCTGCCTTTCTGGATTTTACACTTTTTTCAGATGGCCCTTTTGACCGGGGCGAAGTGAGACTTCATTGTAGTGCAGATTTCCTTTGCAAGCTTGCTTGGTTGGCCAAAAAGGGCGTATGCGTTTTTTCCTGAATATATTCAGGAAAAAACGCATACGCCCTTTTTGGCCAAGTGCATCATTGTGGACGTTCTGCCTCTTTTCCTATGCTTTCAATGCAATTCCAGTCTACCTCCTGAAATCGGTTTCCTTCAATTCTGCCCCGCTTTCAAGTCCTCTTGGCAGCCTTACTTCAGTATATTTTTGGACGATAGCTGTCATTTATAACTCTGCAGGTTTGTGAATTACAGTGCCCCTGAGCTCCTTTCTTCAACTCGTTTTCTTTTGAGCTGGCCGCAACACCGCAGGATGGCTTCAGGCCCTAATCTGGTTCCGGCCCGGCACGCTGAGCCTTTGTTTATTTCCTCTTCCTGGTGGGAAATGAGAGTTAAATTTGCCCGTCCAGACACCTCCAGCTAGTCTCTCATTGGTGTTCCCTATTCCTGTTCATCTTCCGCAGAAATTGCAAACTGGGCCAAACAGGAGGTTAAAGGCGCTGACTCTCCAAGTGGGGAGAGTGTTAGTAAAGCGTCTGGAATGTTGCACCCGAGTACCAGGGGAGGAAAACTGAGATGTATTTGAACACGTCTCCCGTTCACATGGTTGATCATACTCTGGGTTCCACATGCATGTTTTAGCTGAAGGAAGAATAACTTAAACCTGGAGAGTTGAGACCCGTGGAATGGGGACCATGCAATATGACTTCAAAGGGTCTTCATTTGCTCACCGAACCTCTCCAATCCTATCACTGCTGCGTTTATGCCCCTGTACACACGCTTGATTCTCTTTTGGAGACATAGCAATCCATAGGTTTTAAGATACTTACTAGTCAGGTACATTCTTAGGCGTTTAATATGGGGTGTTTAGTCCATTTCGTTGAGCAAGGAGTAGCTCTGGTCTAGTCCATATTTGGCTTAAGGAACTTTATCTGTGCTCGTTTCAATCTCTGGTTTTATGCAGCACCCCAACTCACCTTTCCCCTTAAGCAAGCATAAGTTGGTTTTCTAAATTTGAGACCCTGTTCTGTTCTGTAATTCAGTTCCTGTGTAGCCAAGTTTACATTCCGTGTATTACAGATATCTTATGATGTTTCTTTTTCTGTGTGACTTATTTCAGTTAGATTCATCGTACCTGAATCCACTCATTATGCTGCTACGGGCCTGATGACATAGATTTCATTGCTGAGTGATACTGCATTGTACGTAAGTACCACAACTTCTTTATCCATTTTTCACTTTCTGTGATATTGAACTTGTACGGTAAACGAGGTTCTTGTAAACAGAGGCGTCCCAAACTTTGGGGTGGCTGTGTCTTTTTGATTTTAATTTCCCTAAGCTATAGGATCATAAGTGGAAGTGCCCTAGGCTCTGTTGCTTTGTTTTTTAGATGTTTCAGGAAACACCATACACTTCTCCCGAGTGTCTGTTGGCAATTTACATCCCGCCCATCAGCATAACAAGGCTCCCAGTTCTCCATGGCCTGTCCTGCCTTTCTGGATTTTACACTTTTTTCAGATGGCCCTTTTGACCGGGGCGAAGTGAGACTTCATTGTAGTGCAGATTTCCTTTGCAAGCTTGCTTGGTTGGCCAAAAAGGGCGTATGCGTTTTTTCCTGAATATATTCAGGAAAAAACGCATATGCCCTTTTTGGCCAAGTGCATCATTGTGGACGTTCTGCCTCTTTTCCTATGCTTTCAATGCAATTCCAGTCTACCTCCTGAAATCGGTTTCCTGCAATTCTGCCCCGCTTTCAAGTCCTCTTGGCAGCCTTACTTCAGTATATTTTTGGACGAAAGCTGTCATTTATAACTCTGCAGGTTTGTGAATTACAGTGCCCCTGAGCTCCTTTCTTCAACTCGCTTTCTTTTGAGCTGGCCGCAACACCGCAGGATGGCTTCAGGCCCTAATCTTGTTCCGGCACGGCACGCTGAGCCTTTGGTTATTTCCTCTTCCTGGTGGGAAATGAGAGTTAAATTTGCCCGTCCAGACACCTCCAGCTAGTCTCTCATTGGTGTTCCCTATTCCTGTTCATCTTCCGCAGAAATTGCAAACTGGGCCAAACAGGAGGTTAAAGGCGCTGACTGTCCAAGTGGGGAGAGTGTTAGTAAAGCGTCTGGAATGTTGCACCCGAGTACCAGGGGAGGAAAACTGAGACATATTTGAACACGTCTCCCGTTCACATGGTTGATCATACTCTGGGTTCCACATGCATGTTTTAGCTGAAGGAAGAATACCTTAAACCTGGAGAGTTGAGACCCGTGGAATGGGTACCATGCAATATGACTTCAAAGGGTCTTCATTTGCTCACCGAACCTCTCCAATCCTATCACTGCTGCGTTTATGCCCCTGTACACACGCTTGATTCTCTTTTGGAGACATAGCAATCCATAGGTTTTAAGATACTTACTAGTCAGGTACATTCTTAGGCGTTTAATATGGGGTGTTTAGTCCATTTCGTTGAGCAAGGAGTAGCTCTGGTCTAGTCCATATTTGGCTTAAGGAACTTTATCTGTGCTCGTTTCAATCTCTGGTTTTATGCAGCACCCCAACTCACCTTTCCCCTTAAGCAAGCATAAGTTGGTTTTCTAAATTTGAGACCCTGTTCTGTTCTGTAATTCAGTTCCTGTGTAGCCAAGTTTACATTCCGTGTATTACAGATATCTTATGATGTTTCTTTTTCTGTGTGACTTATTTCAGTTAGATTCATCGTACCTGAATCCACTCATTATGCTGCTACGGGCCTGATGACATAGATTTCATTGCTGAGTGATACTGCATTGTACGTAAGTACCACAACTTCTTTATCCATTTTTCACTTTCTGTGATATTGAACTTGTACGGTAAACGAGGTTCTTGTAAACAGAGGCGTCCCAAACTTTGGGGTGGCTGTGTCTTTTTGATTTTAATTTCCCTAAGCTATAGGATCATAAGTGGAAGTGCCCTAGGCTCTGTTGGTTTGTTTTTTAGATGTTTCAGGAAACACCATACACTTCTCCCGAGTGTCTGTTGGCAATTTACATCCCGCCCATCAGCATAACAAGGCTCCCAGTTCTCCATGGCCTGTCCTGCCTTTCTGGATTTTACACTTTTTTCAGATGGCCCTTTTGACCGGGGCGAAGTGAGACTTCATTGTAGTGCAGATTTCCTTTGCAAGCTTGCTTGGTTGGCCAAAAAGGGCGTATGCGTTTTTTCCTGAATATATTCAGGAAAAAACGCATATGCCCTTTTTGGCCAAGTGCATCATTGTGGACGTTCTGCCTCTTTTCCTATGCTTTCAATGCAATTCCAGTCTACCTCCTGAAATCGGTTTCCTGCAATTCTGCCCCGCTTTCAAGTCCTCTTGGCAGCCTTACTTCAGTATATTTTTGGACGAAAGCTGTCATTTATAACTCTGCAGGTTTGTGAATTACAGTGCCCCTGAGCTCCTTTCTTCAACTCGCTTTCTTTTGAGCTGGCCGCAACACCGCAGGATGGCTTCAGGCCCTAATCTTGTTCCGGCACGGCACGCTGAGCCTTTGGTTATTTCCTCTTCCTGGTGGGAAATGAGAGTTAAATTTGCCCGTCCAGACACCTCCAGCTAGTCTCTCATTGGTGTTCCCTATTCCTGTTCATCTTCCGCAGAAATTGCAAACTGGGCCAAACAGGAGGTTAAAGGCGCTGACTGTCCAAGTGGGGAGAGTGTTAGTAAAGCGTCTGGAATGTTGCACCCGAGTACCAGGGGAGGAAAACTGAGACATATTTGAACACGTCTCCCGTTCACATGGTTGATCATACTCTGGGTTCCACATGCATGTTTTAGCTGAAGGAAGAATACCTTAAACCTGGAGAGTTGAGACCCGTGGAATGGGTACCATGCAATATGACTTCAAAGGGTCTTCATTTGCTCACCGAACCTCTCCAATCCTATCACTGCTGCGTTTATGCCCCTGTACACACGCTTGATTCTCTTTTGGAGACATAGCAATCCATAGGTTTTAAGATACTTACTAGTCAGGTACATTCTTAGGCGTTTAATATGGGGTGTTTAGTCCATTTCGTTGAGCAAGGAGTAGCTCTTGTCTAGTCCATATTTGGCTTAAGGAACTTTATCTGTGCTCGTTTCAATCTCTGGTTTTATGCAGCACCCCAACTCACCTTTCCCCTTAAGCAAGCATAAGTTGGTTTTCTAAATTTGAGACCCTGTTCTGTTCTGTAATTCAGTTCCTGTGTAGCCAAGTTTACATTCCGTGTATTACAGATATCTTATGATGTTTCTTTTTCTGTGTGACTTATTTCAGTTAGATTCATCGTACCTGAATCCACTCATTATGCTGCTACGGGCCTGATGACATAGATTTCATTGCTGAGTGATACTGCATTGTACGTAAGTACCACAACTTCTTTATCCATTTTTCACTTTCTGTGATATTGAACTTGTACGGTAAACGAGGTTCTTGTAAACAGAGGCGTCCCAAACTTTGGGGTGGCTGTGTCTTTTTGATTTTAATTTCCCTAAGCTATAGGACCATAAGTGGAAGTGCCCTAGGCTCTGTTGCTTTGTTTTTTAGATGTTTCAGGAGACACCATACACTTCTCCCGAGTGTCTGTTGGCAATTTACATCCCGCCCATCAGCATAACAAGGCTCCCAGTTCTCCATGGCCTGTCCTGCCTTTCTGGATTTTACACTTTTTTCAGATGGCCCTTTTGACCGGGGGGAAGTGAGACTTCATTGTAGTGCAGATTTCCTTTGCAAGCTTGCTTGGTTGGCCAAAAAGGGCGTATGCGTTTTTTCCTGAATATATTCAGGAAAAAACGCATACGCCCTTTTTGGCCAAGTGCATCATTGTGGACGTTCTGCCTCTTTTCCTATGCTTTCAATGCAATTCCAGTCTACCTCCTGAAATCGGTTTCCTGCAATTCTGCCCCGCTTTCAAGTCCTCTTGGCAGCCTTACTTCAGTATATTTTTGGACGAAAGCTGTCATTTATAACGCTGCAGGTCTGTGAATTACAGTGCCCCTGAGCTCCTTTCTTCAACTCGCTTTCTTTTGAGCTGGCCGCAACACCGCAGGATGGCTTCAGGCCCTAATCTGGTTCCGGCACGGCACGCTGAGCCTTTGGTTATTTCCTCTTCCTGGTGGGAAATGAGAGTTAAATTTGCCCGTCCAGACACCTCCAGCTAGTCTCTCATTGGTGTTCCCTATTCCTGTTCATCTTCCGCAGAAATTGCAAACTGGGCCAAACAGGAGGTTAAAGGCGCTGACTCTCCAAGTGGGGAGAGTGTTAGTAAAGCGTCTGGAATGTTGCACCCGAGTACCAGGGGAGGAAAACTGAGACGTATTTGAACACGTCTCCCGTTCACATGGTTGATCATACTCTGGGTTCCACATGCATGTTTTAGCTGAAGGAAGAATACCTTAAACCTGGAGAGTTGAGACCCGTGGAATGGGTACCGTGCAATATGACTTCAAAGGGACTTCATTTGCTCACCGAACCTCTCCAATCCTATCACTGCTGCGTTTATGCCCCTGTACACATGCTTGATTCTCTTTCGGAGACATAGCAATCCATAGGTTTTAAGATACTTACTAGTCAGGTACATTCTTAGGCGTTTAATATGCGGTGTTGAGTCCATTTCGTTGAGCAAGGAGTAGCTCTTGTCTATTCCATATTTGGCTTAAGGAACTTTATCTGTGCTCGTTTCAATCTCTGGTTTTATGCAGCACCCCAACTCACCTTTCCCCTTAAGCAAGCATAAGTTGGTTTTCTAAATTTGAGACCCTGTTCTGTTCTGTAATTCAGTTCCTGTGTAGCCAAGTTTACATTCCGTGTATTACTGATATCTTATGATGTTTCTTTTTCTGTGTGACTTATTTCAGTTAGAATCATCATACCTGAATCCACTCATTGTGCTGCTAAGGGCCTGTTGACATAGATTTCATTGCTGAGTGATATTGCTTTGTAAGTAAATACCACAACTTCTTTATCCATTTTTCACTTTCTGCGATGTTGAACTTGTACGGTAAACGAGGTTCTTGTAAACAGAGGCGTCCCAAACTTTGGGGTGGCTGTGTCTTTTTGATTTTAATTTCCCTAAGCTATAGGACCATAAGTGGAAGTGCCCTAGGCTCTGTTGCTTTGTTTTTTAGATGTTTCAGGAAACACCATACACTTCTCCCGAGTGTCTGTTGGCAATTTACATCCCGCCCATCAGCATAACAAGGCTCCCAGTTCTCCATGGCCTGTCCTGCCTTTCTGGATTTTACACTTTTTTCAGATGGCCCTTTTGACCGGGGGGAAGTGAGACTTCATTGTAGTGCAGATTTCCTTTGCAAGCTTGCTTGGTTGGCCAAAAAGGGCGTATGCGTTTTTTCCTGAATATATTCAGGAAAAAACGCATACGCCCTTTTTGGCCAAGTGCATCATTGTGGACGTTCTGCCTCTTTTCCTATGCTTTCAATGCAATTCCAGTCTACCTCCTGAAATCGGTTTCCTGCAATTCTGCCCCGCTTTCAAGTCCTCTTGGCAGCCTTACTTCAGTATATTTTTGGACGAAAGCTGTCATTTATAACGCTGCAGGTCTGTGAATTACAGTGCCCCTGAGCTCCTTTCTTCAACTCGCTTTCTTTTGAGCTGGCCGCAACACCGCAGGATGGCTTCAGGCCCTAATCTGGTTCCGGCACGGCACGCTGAGCCTTTGGTTATTTCCTCTTCCTGGTGGGAAATGAGAGTTAAATTTGCCCGTCCAGACACCTCCAGCTAGTCTCTCATTGGTGTTCCCTATTCCTGTTCATCTTCCGCAGAAATTGCAAACTGGGCCAAACAGGAGGTTAAAGGCGCTGACTCTCCAAGTGGGGAGAGTGTTAGTAAAGCGTCTGGAATGTTGCACCCGAGTACCAGGGGAGGAAAACTGAGACGTATTTGAACACGTCTCCCGTTCACATGGTTGATCATACTCTGGGTTCCACATGCATGTTTTAGCTGAAGGAAGAATACCTTAAACCTGGAGAGTTGAGACCCGTGGAATGGGTACCATGCAATATGACTTCAAAGGGTATTCATTTGTTCACCAAACCTCTCCAATCCTATCACTGCTGCGTTTATGCGCCTGTACACATGCTTGATTCTCTTTCGGAGACATAGCAATCCATAGGTTTTAAGATACTTACTAGTCAGGTACATTCTTAGGCGTTTAATATGCGGTGTTGAGTCCATTTCGTTGAGCAAGGAGTAGCTCTTGTCTATTCCATATTTGGCTTAAGGAACTTTATCTGTGCTCATTTCAATCTCTGGTTTTATGCAGCACCCCAACTCACCTTTCCCCTTAAGCAAGCATAAGTTGGTTTTCTAAATTTGAGACCCTGTTCTGTTTTGGAATTCAGTTCCTGTGTAGCCAAGTTTACATTCCGTGTATTAGTGATATCTTATGATGTTTCTTTTTCTGTGTGACTTATTTCAGTGAGAATCATCGTACCTGAATCCACTCATTATGCTGCTACGGGCCTGATGACATAGATTTCATTGCTGAGTGATATTGCTTTGTAAGTAAATACCACAACTTCTTTATCCATTTTTCATTTTCTGCGATGTTGAACTTGTACGGTAAACGAGGTTCTTGTAAACAGAGGCGTCCCAAACTTTGGGGTGGCTGTGTCTTTTGGTTTTAATTTCCCTAAGCTATAGGACCATAAGTGGAAGTGCCCTAGGCTCTGTTGCTTTGTTTTTTAGATGTTTCAGGAAACACCATACACTTCTCCCGAGTGTCTGTTGGCAATTTACATCCCGCCCATCAGCATAACAAGGCTCCCAGTTCTCCATGGCCTGTCCTGCCTTTCTGGATTTTACACTTTTTTCAGATGGCCCTTTTGACCGGGGCGAAGTGAGACTTCATTGTAGTGCAGATTTCCTTTGCAAGCTTGCTTGGTTGGCCAAAAAGGGCGTATGCGTTTTTTCCTGAATATATTCAGGAAAAAACGCATACGCCCTTTTTGGCCAAGTGCATCATTGTGGACGTTCTGCCTCTTTTCCTATGCTTTCAATGCAATTCCAGTCTACCTCCTGAAATCGGTTTCCTTCAATTCTGCCCCGCTTTCAAGTCCTCTTGGCAGCCTTACTTCAGTATATTTTTGGACGATAGCTGTCATTTATAACTCTGCAGGTTTGTGAATTACAGTGCCCCTGAGCTCCTTTCTTCAACTCGTTTTCTTTTGAGCTGGCCGCAACACCGCAGGATGGCTTCAGGCCCTAATCTGGTTCCGGCCCGGCACGCTGAGCCTTTGTTTATTTCCTCTTCCTGGTGGGAAATGAGAGTTAAATTTGCCCGTCCAGACACCTCCAGCTAGTCTCTCATTGGTGTTCCCTATTCCTGTTCATCTTCCGCAGAAATTGCAAACTGGGCCAAACAGGAGGTTAAAGGCGCTGACTCTCCAAGTGGGGAGAGTGTTAGTAAAGCGTCTGGAATGTTGCACCCGAGTACCAGGGGAGGAAAACTGAGATGTATTTGAACACGTCTCCCGTTCACATGGTTGATCATACTCTGGGTTCCACATGCATGTTTTAGCTGAAGGAAGAATAACTTAAACCTGGAGAGTTGAGACCCGTGGAATGGGGACCATGCAATATGACTTCAAAGGGTCTTCATTTGCTCACCGAACCTCTCCAATCCTATCACTGCTGCGTTTATGCCCCTGTACACACGCTTGATTCTCTTTTGGAGACATAGCAATCCATAGGTTTTAAGATACTTACTAGTCAGGTACATTCTTAGGCGTTTAATATGGGGTGTTTAGTCCATTTCGTTGAGCAAGGAGTAGCTCTGGTCTAGTCCATATTTGGCTTAAGGAACTTTATCTGTGCTCGTTTCAATCTCTGGTTTTATGCAGCACCCCAACTCACCTTTCCCCTTAAGCAAGCATAAGTTGGTTTTCTAAATTTGAGACCCTGTTCTGTTCTGTAATTCAGTTCCTGTGTAGCCAAGTTTACATTCCGTGTATTACAGATATCTTATGATGTTTCTTTTTCTGTGTGACTTATTTCAGTTAGATTCATCGTACCTGAATCCACTCATTATGCTGCTACGGGCCTGATGACATAGATTTCATTGCTGAGTGATACTGCATTGTACGTAAGTACCACAACTTCTTTATCCATTTTTCACTTTCTGTGATATTGAACTTGTACGGTAAACGAGGTTCTTGTAAACAGAGGCGTCCCAAACTTTGGGGTGGCTGTGTCTTTTTGATTTTAATTTCCCTAAGCTATAGGATCATAAGTGGAAGTGCCCTAGGCTCTGTTGCTTTGTTTTTTAGATGTTTCAGGAAACACCATACACTTCTCCCGAGTGTCTGTTGGCAATTTACATCCCGCCCATCAGCATAACAAGGCTCCCAGTTCTCCATGGCCTGTCCTGCCTTTCTGGATTTTACACTTTTTTCAGATGGCCCTTTTGACCGGGGCGAAGTGAGACTTCATTGTAGTGCAGATTTCCTTTGCAAGCTTGCTTGGTTGGCCAAAAAGGGCGTATGCGTTTTTTCCTGAATATATTCAGGAAAAAACGCATATGCCCTTTTTGGCCAAGTGCATCATTGTGGACGTTCTGCCTCTTTTCCTATGCTTTCAATGCAATTCCAGTCTACCTCCTGAAATCGGTTTCCTGCAATTCTGCCCCGCTTTCAAGTCCTCTTGGCAGCCTTACTTCAGTATATTTTTGGACGAAAGCTGTCATTTATAACTCTGCAGGTTTGTGAATTACAGTGCCCCTGAGCTCCTTTCTTCAACTCGCTTTCTTTTGAGCTGGCCGCAACACCGCAGGATGGCTTCAGGCCCTAATCTTGTTCCGGCACGGCACGCTGAGCCTTTGGTTATTTCCTCTTCCTGGTGGGAAATGAGAGTTAAATTTGCCCGTCCAGACACCTCCAGCTAGTCTCTCATTGGTGTTCCCTATTCCTGTTCATCTTCCGCAGAAATTGCAAACTGGGCCAAACAGGAGGTTAAAGGCGCTGACTGTCCAAGTGGGGAGAGTGTTAGTAAAGCGTCTGGAATGTTGCACCCGAGTACCAGGGGAGGAAAACTGAGACATATTTGAACACGTCTCCCGTTCACATGGTTGATCATACTCTGGGTTCCACATGCATGTTTTAGCTGAAGGAAGAATACCTTAAACCTGGAGAGTTGAGACCCGTGGAATGGGTACCATGCAATATGACTTCAAAGGGTCTTCATTTGCTCACCGAACCTCTCCAATCCTATCACTGCTGCGTTTATGCCCCTGTACACACGCTTGATTCTCTTTTGGAGACATAGCAATCCATAGGTTTTAAGATACTTACTAGTCAGGTACATTCTTAGGCGTTTAATATGGGGTGTTTAGTCCATTTCGTTGAGCAAGGAGTAGCTCTTGTCTAGTCCATATTTGGCTTAAGGAACTTTATCTGTGCTCGTTTCAATCTCTGGTTTTATGCAGCACCCCAACTCACCTTTCCCCTTAAGCAAGCATAAGTTGGTTTTCTAAATTTGAGACCCTGTTCTGTTCTGTAATTCAGTTCCTGTGTAGCCAAGTTTACATTCCGTGTATTACAGATATCTTATGATGTTTCTTTTTCTGTGTGACTTATTTCAGTTAGATTCATCGTACCTGAATCCACTCATTATGCTGCTACGGGCCTGATGACATAGATTTCATTGCTGAGTGATACTGCATTGTACGTAAGTACCACAACTTCTTTATCCATTTTTCACTTTCTGTGATATTGAACTTGTACGGTAAACGAGGTTCTTGTAAACAGAGGCGTCCCAAACTTTGGGGTGGCTGTGTCTTTTTGATTTTAATTTCCCTAAGCTATAGGACCATAAGTGGAAGTGCCCTAGGCTCTGTTGCTTTGTTTTTTAGATGTTTCAGGAGACACCATACACTTCTCCCGAGTGTCTGTTGGCAATTTACATCCCGCCCATCAGCATAACAAGGCTCCCAGTTCTCCATGGCCTGTCCTGCCTTTCTGGATTTTACACTTTTTTCAGATGGCCCTTTTGACCGGGGGGAAGTGAGACTTCATTGTAGTGCAGATTTCCTTTGCAAGCTTGCTTGGTTGGCCAAAAAGGGCGTATGCGTTTTTTCCTGAATATATTCAGGAAAAAACGCATACGCCCTTTTTGGCCAAGTGCATCATTGTGGACGTTCTGCCTCTTTTCCTATGCTTTCAATGCAATTCCAGTCTACCTCCTGAAATCGGTTTCCTGCAATTCTGCCCCGCTTTCGAGTCCTCTTGGCAGCCTTACTTCAGTATATTTTTGGACGAAAGCTGTCATTTATAACTCTGCAGGTTTGTGAATTACAGTGCCCCTGAGCTCCTTTCTTCAACTCGCTTTCTTTTGAGCTGGCCGCAACACCGCAGGATGGCTTCAGGCCCTAATCTGGTTCCGGCACGGCACGCTGAGCCTTTGGTTATTTCCTCTTCCTGGTGGGAAATGAGAGTTAAATTTGCCCGTCCAGACACCTCCAGCTAGTCTCTCATTGGTGTTCCCTATTCCTGTTCATCTTCCGCAGAAATTGCAAACTGGGCCAAACAGGAGGTTAAAGGCGCTGACTCTCCAAGTGGGGAGAGTGTTAGTAAAGCGTCTGGAATGTTGCACCCGAGTACCAGGGGAGGAAAACTGAGACGTATTTGAACACGTCTCCCGTTCACATGGTTGATCATACTCTGGGTTCCACATGCATGTTTTAGCTGAAGGAAGAATACCTTAAACCTGGAGAGTTGAGACCCGTGGAATGGGTACCATGCAATATGACTTCAAAGGGTCTTCATTTGCTCACCGAACCTCTCCAATCCTATCACTGCTGCGTTTATGCCCCTGTACACACGCTTGATTCTCTTTTGGAGACATAGCAATCCATAGGTTTTAAGATACTTACTAGTCAGGTACATTCTTAGGTGTTTAATATGGGGTGTTTAGTCCATTTCGTTGAGCAAGGAGTAGCTCTTGTCTAGTCCATATTTGGCTTAAGGAACTTTATCTGTGCTCGTTTCAATCTCTGGTTTTATGCAGCACCCCAACTCACCTTTCCCCTTAAGCAAGCATAAGTTGGTTTTCTAAATTTGAGACCCTGTTCTGTTCTGTAATTCAGTTCCTGTGTAGCCAAGTTTACATTCCGTGTATTACAGATATCTTATGATGTTTCTTTTTCTGTGTGACTTATTTCAGTTAGATTCATCGTACCTGAATCCACTCATTATGCTGCTACGGGCCTGATGACATAGATTTCATTGCTGAGTGATACTGCATTGTACGTAAGTACCACAACTTCTTTATCCATTTTTCACTTTCTGTGATATTGAACTTGTACGGTAAACGAGGTTCTTGTAAACAGAGGCGTCCCAAACTTTGGGGTGGCTGTGTCTTTTTGATTTTAATTTCCCTAAGCTATAGGATCATAAGTGGAAGTGCCCTAGGCTCTGTTGCTTTGTTTTTTAGATGTTTCAGGAAACACCATACACTTCTCCCGAGTGTCTGTTGGCAATTTACATCCCGCCCATCAGCATAACAAGGCTCCCAGTTCTCCATGGCCTGTCCTGCCTTTCTGGATTTTACACTTTTTTCAGATGGCCCTTTTGACCGGGGCGAAGTGAGACTTCATTGTAGTGCAGATTTCCTTTGCAAGCTTGCTTGGTTGGCCAAAAAGGGCATATGCGTTTTTTCCTGAATATATTCAGGAAAAAACGCATATGCCCTTTTTGGCCAAGTGCATCATTGTGGACGTTCTGCCTCTTTTCCTATGCTTTCAATGCAATTCCAGTCTACCTCCTGAAATCGGTTTCCTGCAATTCTGCCCCGCTTTCAAGTCCTCTTGGCAGCCTTACTTCAGTATATTTTTGGACGAAAGCTGTCATTTATAACTCTGCAGGTTTGTGAATTACAGTGCCCCTGAGCTCCTTTCTTCAACTCGCTTTCTTTTGAGCTGGCCGCAACACCGCAGGATGGCTTCAGGCCCTAATCTGGTTCCGGCACGGCACGCTGAGCCTTTGGTTATTTCCTCTTCCTGGTGGGAAATGAGAGTTAAATTTGCCCGTCCAGACACCTCCAGCTAGTCTCTCATTGGTGTTCCCTATTCCTGTTCATCTTCCGCAGAAATTGCAAACTGGGCCAAACAGGAGGTTAAAGGCGCTGACTCTCCAAGTGGGGAGAGTGTTAGTAAAGCGTCTGGAATGTTGCACCCGAGTACCAGGGGAGGAAAACTGAGACATATTTGAACACGTCTCCCGTTCACATGGTTGATCATACTCTGGGTTCCACATGCATGTTTTAGCTGAAGGAAGAATACCTTAAACCTGGAGAGTTGAGACCCGTGGAATGGGTACCATGCAATATGACTTCAAAGGGTCTTCATTTGCTCACCGAACCTCTCCAATCCTATCACTGCTGCGTTTATGCCCCTGTACACACGCTTGATTCTCTTTTGGAGACATAGCAATCCATAGGTTTTAAGATACTTACTAGTCAGGTACATTCTTAGGCGTTTAATATGGGGTGTTTAGTCCATTTCGTTGAGCAAGGAGTAGCTCTTGTCTAGTCCATATTTGGCTTAAGGAACTTTATCTGTGCTCGTTTCAATCTCTGGTTTTATGCAGCACCCCAACTCACCTTTCCCTTTAAGCAAGCATAAGTTGGTTTTCTAAATTTGAGACCCTGTTCTGTTCTGTAATTCAGTTCCTGTGTAGCCAAGTTTACATTCCGTGTATTACAGATATCTTATGATGTTTCTTTTTCTGTGTGACTTATTTCAGTTAGATTCATCGTACCTGAATCCACTCATTATGCTGCTACGGGCCTGATGACATAGATTTCATTGCTGAGTGATACTGCATTGTACGTAAGTACCACAACTTCTTTATCCATTTTTCACTTTCTGTGATATTGAACTTGTACGGTAAACGAGGTTCTTGTAAACAGAGGCGTCCCAAACTTTGGGGTGGCTGTGTCTTTTTGATTTTAATTTCCCTAAGCTATAGGACCATAAGTGGAAGTGCCCTAGGCTCTGTTGCTTTGTTTTTTAGATGTTTCAGGAGACACCATACACTTCTCCCGAGTGTCTGTTGGCAATTTACATCCCGCCCATCAGCATAACAAGGCTCCCAGTTCTCCATGGCCTGTCCTGCCTTTCTGGATTTTACACTTTTTTCAGATGGCCCTTTTGACCGGGGGGAAGTGAGACTTCATTGTAGTGCAGATTTCCTTTGCAAGCTTGCTTGGTTGGCCAAAAAGGGCGTATGCGTTTTTTCCTGAATATATTCAGGAAAAAACGCATACGCCCTTTTTGGCCAAGTGCATCATTGTGGACGTTCTGCCTCTTTTCCTATGCTTTCAATGCAATTCCAGTCTACCTCCTGAAATCGGTTTCCTGCAATTCTGCCCCGCTTTCAAGTCCTCTTGGCAGCCTTACTTCAGTATATTTTTGGACGAAAGCTGTCATTTATAACTCTGCAGGTTTGTGAATTACAGTGCCCCTGAGCTCCTTTCTTCAACTCGCTTTCTTTTGAGCTGGCCGCAACACCGCAGGATGGCTTCAGGCCCTAATCTGGTTCCGGCACGGCACGCTGAGCCTTTGGTTATTTCCTCTTCCTGGTGGGAAATGAGAGTTAAATTTGCCCGTCCAGACACCTCCAGCTAGTCTCTCATTGGTGTTCCCTATTCCTGTTCATCTTCCGCAGAAATTGCAAACTGGGCCAAACAGGAGGTTAAAGGCGCTGACTCTCCAAGTGGGGAGAGTTTTAGTAAAGCGTCTGGAATGTTGCACCCGAGTACCAGGGGAGGAAAACTGAGACATATTTGAACACGTCTCCCGTTCACATGGTTGATCATACTCTGGGTTCCACATGCATGTTTTAGCTGAAGGAAGAATACCTTAAACCTGGAGAGTTGAGACCCGTGGAATGGGTACCATGCAATATGACTTCAAAGGGTCTTCATTTGCTCACCGAACCTCTCCAATCCTATCACTGCTGCGTTTATGCCCCTGTACACACGCTTGATTCTCTTTTGGAGACATAGCAATCCATAGGTTTTAAGATACTTACTAGTCAGGTACATTCTTAGGCGTTTAATATGCGGTGTTGAGTGCGTTTCGTTGAGCAAGGAGTAGCTCTTGTCTATTCCATATTTGGCTTAAGGAACTTTATCTGTGCTCGTTTCAATCTCTGGTTTTATGCAGCACCCCAACTCACCTTTCCCCTTAAGCAAGCATAAGTTGGTTTTCTAAATTTGAGACCCTGTTCTGTTCTGTAATTCAGTTCCTGTGTAGCCAAGTTTACATTCCGTGTATTACTGATATCTTATGATGTTTCTTTTTCTGTGTGACTTATTTCAGTGAGAATCATCGTACCTGAATCCACTCATTATGCTGCTACGGGCCTGATGACATAGATTTCATTGCTGAGTGATATTGCTTTGTAAGTAAATACCACAACTTCTTTATCCATTTTTCACTTTCTGCGATGTTGAACTTGTACTGTAAACGAGGTTCTTGTAAACAGAGGCGTCCCAAACTTTGGGGTGGCTGTGTCTTTTTGATTTTAATTTCCCTAAGCTATAGGACCATAAGTGGAAGTGCCCTAGGCTCTGTTGCTTTGTTTTTTAGATGTTTCAGGAAACACCATACACTTCTCCCGAGTGTCTGTTGGCAATTTACATCCCGCCCATCAGCATAACAAGGCTCCCAGTTCTCCATGGCCTGTCCTGCCTTTCTGGATTTTACACTTTTTTCAGATGGCCCTTTTGACCGGGGGGAAGTGAGACTTCATTGTAGTGCAGATTTCCTTTGCAAGCTTGCTTGGTTGGCCAAAAAGGGCGTATGCGTTTTTTCCTGAATATATTCAGGAAAAAACGCATACGCACTTTTTGGCCAAGTGCATCATTGTGGACGTTCTGCCTCTTTTCCTATGCTTTCAATGCAATTCCAGTCTACCTCCTGAAATCGGTTTCCTGCAATTCTGCCCCGCTTTCAAGTCCTCTTGGCAGCCTTACTTCAGTAAATTTTTGGACGATAGCTGTCATTTATAACTCTGCAGGTTTGTGAATTACAGTGCCCCTGAGCTCCTTTCTTCAACTCGCTTTCTTTTGAGCTGGCCGCAACACCGCAGGATAGCTTCATGCCCTAATCTGATTCCGGCACGGCACGCTGAACCTTTGGTTAATTCCTCTTTCTGGTGGGAAATGAGAGTTAAATTTGCCCGTCCAGACACCTCCAGCTAGTCTCTCATTGGTTTTCGCTATTCCTGTTCATCTTCCGCAGAAATTGCAAACTGGGCCAAACAGGAGATTAAAGGGACGGACTCTCCAAGTGGGGAGAGTGTTAGTAAAGCGTCTGGAATGTTGCACCCGAGTACCAGGGTACGAAAACTGAGACATATTTGAACACGTCTCCCGTTCACATGGTTGATCATACTCTAGGTTCCACATGCATGTTTTAGCTGAAGGAAGAATACCTTAAACCTGGGTAGTTGAAACCCGTGGAATGGGTACCATGCAATATGACTTCAAAGGGTCTTCATTTGCTCACCGAACCTCTCCAATCCTATCACTGCTGCGTTTATGCCCCTGTACACACGCTTGATTCTCTTTTGGAGACATAGCAATCCATAGGTTTTAAGATACTTACTAGTCAGGTACATTCTTAGGCGTTTAATATGCGGTGTTGAGTCCATTTCGTTGAGCAAGGAGTAGCTCTTCTCTAGTCCATATTTGGCTTAAGGAACTTTATCTGTGCTCATTTCAATCTCTGGTTTTATGCAGCACCCCAACTCACCTTTCCCCTTAAGCAAGCATAAGTTGGTTTTCTAAATTTGAGACCCTGTTCTGTTTTGGAATTCAGTTCCTGTGTAGCCAAGTTTACATTCCGTGTATTAGTGATACTTTATGATGTTTCTTTTTCTGTGTGACTTATTTCAGTGAGAATCATCGTACCTGAATCCACTCATTATGCTGCTATGGGCCTGATGACATAGATTTCATTGCTGAGTGATACTGCATTGTACGTAAGTACCACAAGTTCTTTATCCATTTTTCACTTTCTGTGATATTGAACTTGTACGGTAAACGAGGTTCTTGTAAACAGAGGCGTCCCAAACTTTGGGGTGGCTGTGTCTTTTTGATTTTAATTTCCCTAAGCTATAGGACCATAAGTGGAAGTGCCCTAGGCTCTGTTGCTTTGTTTTTTAGATGTTTCAGGAAACACCATACACTTCTCCCGAGTGTCTGTTGGCAGTTTACATCCCGCCCATCAGCATAACAAGGCTCCCAGTTCTCCATGGCCTGTCCTGCCTTTCTGGATTTTACACTTTTTTCAGATGGCCCTTTTGACCGGGGGGAAGTGAGACTTCATTGTAGTGCAGATTTCCTTTGCAAGCTTGCTTGGTTGGCCGAAAAGGGCGTATGCGTTTTTTCCTGAATATATTCAGGAAAAAACGCATACGCCCTTTTTGGCCAAGTGCATCATTGTGGACGTTCTGCCTCTTTTCCTATGCTTTCAAAGCAATTCCAGTCTACCTCCTGAAATCGGTTTCCTTCAATTCTGCCCCGCTTTCAAGTCCTCTTGGCAGCCTTACTTCAGTATATTTTTGGACGAGAGCTGTCATTTATAACTCTGCAGGTTTGTGAATTACAGTGCCCCTGAGCTCCTTTCTTCAACTCGCTTTCTTTTGAGCTGGCCGCAACACCGCAGGATGGCTTCAGGCCCTAATCTGGTTCCGGCACGGCACGCTGAGCCTTTGGTTATTTCCTCTTCCTGGTGGGAAATGAGAGTTAAATTTGCCTGTCCAGACACCTCCAGCTAGTCTCTCATTGGTTCTCCCTATTCCTGTTCATCTTCCGCAGAAATTGCAAACTGGGCCAAACAGGAGGTTAAAGGCGCTGACTGTCCAAGTGGCGAGAGTGTTAGTAAAGCGTCTGGAATGTTGCACCCGAGTACCAGGGTACGAAAACTGAGACATATTTGAACACGTCTCCCGTTCACACGGTTGATCATACTCTGGGTTCCACATGCATGTTTTAGCTGAAGGAAGAATACCTTAAATCTGGAGAGTTGAGACCCGTGGAATGGGTACCATGCAATATGACTTCAAAGGGTATTCATTTGTTCACCAAACCTCTCCAATCCTATCACTGCTGCGTTTATGCGCCTGTACACATGCTTGATTCTCTTTCGGAGACATAGCAATCCATAGGTTTTAAGATACTTACTAGTCAGGTACATTCTTAGGCGTTTAATATGCGGTGTTGAGTCCATTTCGTTGAGCAAGGAGTAGCTCTTGTCTATTCCATATTTGGCTTAAGGAACTTTATCTGTGCTCATTTCAATCTCTGATTTTATGCAGCACCCCAACTCACCTTTCCCCTTAAGCAAGCATAAGTTGGTTTTCTAAATTTGAGACCCTGTTCTGTTCTGTAATTCAGTTCCTGTGTAGCCAAGTTTACATTCCGTGTATTACTGATATCTTATGATGTTTCTTTATCTGTGTGACTTATTTCAGTTAGAATCATCATACCTGAATCCACTCATTGTGCTGCTAAGGGCCTGATGACATAGATTTCATTGCTGAGTGATATTGCTTTGTAAGTAAACACCACACGTTCTTTATCCATTTTTCACTTTCTGCGATGTTGAACTTGTACTGTAAACGAGGTTCTTGTAAACAGAGGCGTCCCAAACTTTGGGGTGGCTGTGTCTTTTTGATTTTAATTTCCCTAAGCTATAGGACCATAAGTGGAAGTGCCCTAGGCTCTGTTGCTTTGTTTTTTAGATGTTTCAGGAAACACCATACACTTCTCCCGAGTGTCTGTTGGCAATTTACATCCCGCCCATCAGCATAACAAGGCTCCCAGTTCTCCATGGCCTGTCCTGCCTTTCTGGATTTTACACTTTTTTCAGATGGCCCTTTTGACCGGGGGGAAGTGAGACTTCATTGTAGTGCAGATTTCCTTTGCAAGCTTGCTTGGTTGGCCAAAAAGGGCGTATGCATTTTTTCCTGAATATATTCAGGAAAAAACGCATACGCCCTTTTTGGCCAAGTGCATCATTGTGGACGTTCTGCCTCTTTTCCTATGCTTTCAATGCAATTCCAGTCTACCTCCTGAAATCGGTTTCCTGCAATTCTGCCCCGCTTTCAAGTCCTCTTGGCAGCCTTACTTCAGTATATTTTTGGACGAAAGCTGTCATTTATAACGCTGCAGGTTTGTGAATTACAGTGCCCCTGAGCTCCTTTCTTCAACTCGCTTTCTTTTGAGCTGGCCGCAACACCGCAGGATGGCTTCAGGCCCTAATCTGGTTCCGGCCCGGCACGCTGAGCCTTTGGTTATTTCCTCTTCCTGGTGGGAAATGAGAGTTAAATTTGCCCGTCCAGACACCTCCAGCTAGTCTCTCATTGGTGTTCCCTATTCCTGTTCATCTTCCGCAGAAATTGCAAACTGGGCCAAACAGGAGGTTAAAGGCGCTGACTCTCCAAGTGGGGAGAGTGTTAGTAAAGCGTCTGGAATGTTGCACCCGAGTACCAGGGGAGGAAAACTGAGACGTATTTGAACACGTCTCCCGTTCACATGGTTGATCATACTCTGGGTTCCACATGCATGTTTTAGCTGAAGGAAGAATACCTTAAACCTGGAGAGTTGAGACCCGTGGAATGGGTACCATGCAATATGACTTCAAAGGGTCTTCATTTGCTCACCGAACCTCTCCAATCCTATCACTGCTGCGTTTATGCCCCTGTACACACGCTTGATTCTCTTTCGGAGACATAGCAATCCATAGGTTTTAAGATACTTACTAGTCAGGTACATTCTTAGGCGTTTAATATGGGGTGTTTAGTCCATTTCGTTGAGCAAGGAGTAGCTCTTGTCTAGTCCATATTTGGCTTAAGGAATTTTATCTGTGCTCGTTTCAATCTCTGGTTTTATGCAGCACCCCAACTCACCTTTCCCCTTAAGCAAGCATAAGTTGGTTTTCTAAATTTGAGACCCTGTTCTGTTCTGTAATTCAGTTCCTGTGTAGCCAAGTTTACATTCCGTGTATTACTGATATCTTATGATGTTTCTTTTTCTGTGTGACTTATTTCAGTGAGATTCATCGTACCTGAATCCACTCATTATGCTGCTACGGGCCTGATGACATAGATTTCATTGCTGAGTGATACTGCATTGTACGTAAGTACCACAAGTTCTTTATCCATTTTTCACTTTCTGTGATATTGAACTTGTATGGTAAACGAGGTTCTTGTAAACAGAGGCGTCCTAAACTTTGGGGTGGCTGTGTCTTTTTGATTTTAATTTCCCTAAGCTATAGGACCATAAGTGGAAGTGCCCTAGGCTCTGTTGCTTTGTTTTTTAGATGTTTCAGGAAACACCATACACTTCTCCCGAGTGTCTGTTGGCAATTTACATCCCGCCCATCAGCATAACAAGGCTCCCAGTTCTCCATGGCCTGTCCTGCCTTTCTGGATTTTACACTTTTTTCAGATGGCCCTTTTGACCGGGGGGAAGTGAGACTTCATTGTAGTGCAGATTTCCTTTGCAAGCTTGCTTGGTTGGCCAAAAAGGGCGTATGCGTTTTTTCCTGAATATATTCAGGAAAAAACGCATACGCCCTTTTTGGCCAAGTGCATCATTGTGGACGTTCTGCCTCTTTTCCTATGCTTTCAATGCAATTCCAGTCTACCTCCTGAAATCGGTTTCCTGCAATTCTGCCCCGCTTTCGAGTCCTCTTGGCAGCCTTACTTCAGTATATTTTTGGACGAGAGCTGTCATTTATAACTCTGCAGGTTTGTGAATTACAGTGCCCCTGAGCTCCTTTCTTCAACTCGCTTTCTTGTGACCTGGCCGCAAAACCGCAGGATGGCTTCAGGCCCTAATCTGGTTCCGGCACGGCATGCTGAGCCTTTGGTTAATTCCTCTTCCTGGTGGGAAATGAGAGTTAAATTTGCCCGTCCAGACACCTCCAGCTAGTCTCTCATTGGTTCTCCCTATTCCTGTTCATCTTCCGCAGAAATTGCAAACTGGGCCAAACAGGAGATTAAAGGGACGGACTCTCCAAGTCGGGAGAGTGTTAGTAAAGCGTCTGGAATGTTGCACCCGAGTACCAGGGGAGGAATACTGAGACATATTTGAACACGTCTCCCGATCACATGGTTGATCATACTCTAGGTTCCACATGCATGTTTTAGCTGAAGGAAGAATACCTTAAACCTGGGTAGTTGAAACCCGTGGAATGGGTACCATGCAATATGACTTCAAAGGGTCTTCATTTGCTCACCGAACCTCTCCAATCCTATCACTGCTGCGTTTATGCCCCTGTACACATGCTTGATTCTCTTTCGGAGACATAGCAATCCATAGGTTTTAAGATACTTACTAGTCAGGTACATTCTTAGGCGTTTAATATGCGGTGTTGAGTCCATTTCGTTGAGCAAGGAGTAGCACTTGTCTATTCCATATTTGGCTTAAGGAACTTTATCTGTGCTCGTTTCAATCTCTGGTTTTATGCAGCACCCCAACTCACCTTTACCCTTAAGCAAGCATAAGTTGGTCTTCTAAATTTGAGACCCTGTTCTGTTCTGTAATTCAGTTCCTGTGTAGCCAAGTTTACATTCCGTGTATTACTGATATCTTATGATGTTTCTTTTTCTGTGTGACTTATTTCAGTTAGAATCATCGTACCTGAATCCACTCATTGTGCTGCTAAGGGCCTGATGACATAGATTTCATTGCTGAGTGATATTGCTTTGTAAGTAAATACCACACCTTCTTTATCCATTTTTCACTTTCTGCGATGTTGAACTTGTACTGTAAACGAGGTTCTTGTAAACAGAGGCGTCCCAAACTTTGGGGTGGCTGTGTCTTTTTTATTTTAATTTCCCTAAGCTATAGGACCATAAGTGGAAGTGCCCTAGGCTCTGTTGCTTTGTTTTTTAGATGTTTCAGGAAACACCATACACTTCTCCCGAGTGTCTGTTGGCAATTTACATCCCGCCCATCAGCATAACAAGGCTCCCAGTTCTCCATGGCCTGTCCTGCCTTTCTGGATTTTACACTTTTTTCAGATGGCCCTTTGACCAGGGGGAAGTGAGACTTCATTGTAGTGCAGATTTCCTTTGCAAGCTTGCTTGGTTGGCCAAAAAGGGCGTATGCGTTTTTTCCTGAATATATTCAGGAAAAAACGCATACGCCCTTTTTGGCCAAGTGCATCATTGTGGACGTTCTGCCTCTTTTCCTATGCTTTCAATGCAATTCCAGTCTACCTCCTGAAATCGGTTTCCTGCAATTCTGCCCCGCTTTCGAGTCCTCTTGGCAGCCTTACTTCAGTATATTTTTGGACGATAGCTGTCATTTATAACTCTGCAGGTTTGTGAATTACAGTGCCCCTGAGCTCCTTTCTTCAACTCGCTTTCTTGTGACCTGGCCGCAACACCGCAGGATGGCTTCAGGCCCTAATCTGGTTCCGGCACGGCACGCTGAGCCTTTGGTTATTTCCTCTTCCTGGTGGGAAATGAGAGTTAAATTTGCCCGTCCAGACACCTCCAGCTAGTCTCTCATTGGTGTTCCCTATTCCTGTTCATCTTCCGCAGAAATTGCAAACTGGGCCAAACAGGAGGTTAAAGGCGCTGACTCTCCAAGTGGGGAGAGTGTTAGTAAAGCGTCTGGAATGTAGCACCCGAGTACCAGGGGAGGAAAACTGAGACATATTTGAACACGTCTCCCGTTCACATGGTTGATCATACTCTGGGTTCCACATGCATGTTTTAGCTGAAGGAAGAATACCTTAAACCTGGAGAGTTGAGACCCGTGGAATGGGTACCATGCAATATGACTTCAAAGGGTCTTCATTTGCTCACCGAACCTCTCCAATCCTATCACTGCTGCGTTTATGCCCCTGTACACACGCTTGATTCTCTTTTGGAGACATAGCAATCCATAGGTTTTAAGATACTTACTTGTCAGGTACATTCTTAGGCGTTTAATATGGGGTGTTGAGTCCATTTCGTTGAGCAAGTAGTAGCTCTTGTCTATTCCATATTTGGCTTAAGGAACTTTCTCTGTGCTCGTTTCAATCTCTGGTTTTATGCAGCACCCCAACTCACCTTTCCCCTTAAGCAAGCATAAGTTGGTTTTCTAAATTTGAGACCCTGTTCTGTTTTGGAATTCAGTTCCTGTGTAGCCAAGTTTACATTCCGTGTATTACTGATATCTTATGATGTTTCTTTTTCTGTGTGACTTATTTCAGTGAGATTCATCGTACCTGAATCCACTCATTATGCTGCTACGGGCCTGATGACATAGATTTCATTGCTGAGTGATACTGCATTGTACGTAAGTACCACAAGTTCTTTATCCATTTTTCACTTTCTGTGATATTGAACTTGTATGGTAAACGAGGTTCTTGTAAACAGAGGCGTCCTAAACTTTGGGGTGGCTGTGTCTTTTTGATTTTAATTTCCCTAAGCTATAGGACCATAAGTGGAAGTGCCCTAGGCTCTGTTGCTTTGTTTTTTAGATGTTTCAGGAAACACCATACACTTCTCCCGAGTGTCTGTTGGCAATTTACATCCCGCCCATCAGCATAACAAGGCTCCCAGTTCTCCATGGCCTGTCCTGCCTTTCTGGATTTTACACTTTTTTCAGATGGCCCTTTTGACCGGGGGGAAGTGAGACTTCATTGTAGTGCAGATTTCCTTTGCAAGCTTGCTTGGTTGGCCAAAAAGGGCGTATGCGTTTTTTCCTGAATATATTCAGGAAAAAACGCATACGCCCTTTTTGGCCAAGTGCATCATTGTGGACGTTCTGCCTCTTTTCCTATGCTTTCAATGCAATTCCAGTCTACCTCCTGAAATCGGTTTCCTGCAATTCTGCCCCGCTTTCGAGTCCTCTTGGCAGCCTTACTTCAGTATATTTTTGGACGAGAGCTGTCATTTATAACTCTGCAGGTTTGTGAATTACAGTGCCCCTGAGCTCCTTTCTTCAACTCGCTTTCTTGTGACCTGGCCGCAAAACCGCAGGATGGCTTCAGGCCCTAATCTGGTTCCGGCACGGCATGCTGAGCCTCTGGTTAATTCCTCTTCCTGGTGGGAAATGAGAGTTAAATTTGCCCGTCCAGACACCTCCAGCTAGTCTCTCATTGGTTCTCCCTATTCCTGTTCATCTTCCGCAGAAATTGCAAACTGGGCCAAACAGGAGATTAAAGGGACGGACTCTCCAAGTCGGGAGAGTGTTAGTAAAGCGTCTGGAATGTTGCACCCGAGTACCAGGGGAGGAATACTGAGACATATTTGAACACGTCTCCCGATCACATGGTTGATCATACTCTAGGTTCCACATGCATGTTTTAGCTGAAGGAAGAATACCTTAAACCTGGGTAGTTGAAACCCGTGGAATGGGTACCATGCAATATGACTTCAAAGGGTCTTCATTTGCTCACCGAACCTCTCCAATCCTATCACTGCTGCGTTTATGCCCCTGTACACATGCTTGATTCTCTTTCGGAGACATAGCAATCCATAGGTTTTAAGATACTTACTAGTCAGGTACATTCTTAGGCGTTTAATATGCGGTGTTGAGTCCATTTCGTTGAGCAAGGAGTAGCTCTTGTCTATTCCATATTTGGCTTAAGGAACTTTATCTGTGCTCGTTTCAATCTCTGGTTTTATGCAGCACCCCAACTCACCTTTACACTTAAGCAAGCATAAGTTGGTCTTCTAAATTTGAGACACTGTTCTGTTCTGTAATTCAGTTCCTGTGTAGCCAAGTTTACATTCCGTGTATTACTGATATCTTATGATGTTTCTTTTTCTGTGTGACTTATTTCAGTTAGAATCATCGTACCTGAATCCACTCATTGTGCTGCTAAGGGCCTGATGACATAGATTTCATTGCTGAGTGATATTGCTTTGTAAGTAAATACCACACCTTCTTTATCCATTTTTCACTTTCTGCGATGTTGAACTTGTACTGTAAACGAGGTTCTTGTAAACAGAGGCGTCCCAAACTTTGGGGTGGCTGTGTCTTTTTGATTTTAATTTCCCTAAGCTATAGGACCATAAGTGGAAGTGCCCTAGGCTCTGTTGCTTTGTTTTTTAGATGTTTCAGGAAACACCATACACTTCTCCCGAGTGTCTGTTGGCAATTTACATCCCGCCCATCAGCATAACAAGGCTCCCAGTTCTCCATGGCCTGTCCTGCCTTTCTGGATTTTACACTTTTTTCAGATGGCCCTTTGACCAGGGGGAAGTGAGACTTCATTGTAGTGCAGATTTCCTTTGCAAGCTTGCTTGGTTGGCCAAAAAGGGCGTATGCGTTTTTTCCTGAATATATTCAGGAAAAAACGCATACGCCCTTTTTGGCCAAGTGCATCATTGTGGACGTTCTGCCTCTTTTCCTATGCTTTCAATGCAATTCCAGTCTACCTCCTGAAATCGGTTTCCTGCAATTCTGCCCCGCTTTCGAGTCCTCTTGGCAGCCTTACTTCAGTATATTTTTGGACGATAGCTGTCATTTATAACTCTGCAGGTTTGTGAATTACAGTGCCCCTGAGCTCCTTTCTTCAACTCGCTTTCTTGTGACCTGGCCGCAACACCGCAGGATGGCTTCAGGCCCTAATCTGGTTCCGGCACGGCACGCTGAGCCTTTGGTTAATTCCTCTTCCTGGTGGGAAATGAGAGTTAAATTTGCCCGTCCAGACACCTCCAGCTAGTCTCTCATTGGTTCTCCCTATTCCTGTTCATCTTCCGCAGAAATTGCAAACTGGGCCAAACAGGAGATTAAAGGGACGGACTCTCCAAGTCGGGAGAGTGTTAGTAAAGCGTCTGGAATGTTGCACCCGAGTACCAGGGGAGGAATACTGAGACATATTTGAACACGTCTCCCGATCACATGGTTGATCATACTCTAGGTTCCACATGCATGTTTTAGCTGAAGGAAGAATACCTTAAACCTGGGTAGTTGAAACCCGTGGAATGGGTACCATGCAATATGACTTCAAAGGGTCTTCATTTGCTCACCGAACCTCTCCAATCCTATCACTGCTGCGTTTATGCCCCTGTACACATGCTTGATTCTCTTTCGGAGACATAGCAATCCATAGGTTTTAAGATACTTACTAGTCAGGTACATTCTTAGGCGTTTAATATGCGGTGTTGAGTCCATTTCGTTGAGCAAGGAGTAGCTCTTGTCTATTCCATATTTGGCTTAAGGAACTTTATCTGTGCTCATTTCAATCTCTGGTTTTATGCAGCACCCCAACTCACCTTTCCCCTTAAGCAAGCATAAGTTGGTTTTCTAAATTTGAGACCCTGTTCTGTTTTGGAATTCAGTTCCTGTGTAGCCAAGTTTACATTCCGTGTATTACTGATATCTTATGATGTTTCTTTTTCTGTGTGACTTATTTCAGTGAGAATCATCGTACCTGAATCCACTCATTATGCTGCTATGGGCCTGATGACATAGATTTCATTGCTGAGTGATATTGCTTTGTAAGTAAATACCACAACTTCTTTATCCATTTTTCATTTTCTGCGATGTTGAACTTGTACGGTAAACGAGGTTCTTGTAAACAGAGGCGTCCCAAACTTTGGGTTGGCTGTGTCTTTTTGATTTTAATTTCCCTAAGCTATAGGACCATAAGTGGAAGTGCCCTAGGCTCTGTTGCTTTGTTTTTTAGATGTTTCAGGAAACACCATACACTTCTCCCGAGTGTCTGTTGGCAATTTACATCCCGCCCATCAGCATAACAAGGCTCCCAGTTCTCCATGGCCTGTCCTGCCTTTCTGGATTTTACACTTTTTTCAGATGGCCCTTTTGACCGGGGGGAAGTGAGACTTCATTGTAGTGCAGATTTCCTTTGCAAGCTTGCTTGGTTGGCCAAAAAGGGCGTATGCGTTTTTTCCTGAATATATTCAGGAAAAAACGCATACGCCCTTTTTGGCCAAGTGCATCATTGTGGACGTTCTGCCTCTTTTCCTATGCTTTCAATGCAATTCCAGTCTACCTCCTGAAATCGGTTTCCTGCAATTCTGCCCCGCTTTCAAGTCCTCTTGGCAGCCTTACTTCAGTATATTTTTGGACGAAAGCTGTCATTTATAACGCTGCAGGTTTGTGAATTACAGTGCCCCTGAGCTCCTTTCTTCAACTCGCTTTCTTTTGAGCTGGCCGCAACACCGCAGGATGGCTTCAGGCCCTAATCTGGTTCCGGCACGGCACGCTGAGCCTTTGGTTATTTCCTCTTCCTGGTGGGAAATGAGAGTTAAATTTGCCCGTCCAGACACCTCCAGCTAGTCTCTCATTGGTGTTCCCTATTCCTGTTCATCTTCCGCAGAAATTGCAAACTGGGCCAAACAGGAGGTTAAAGGCGCTGACTCTCCAAGTGGGGAGAGTGTTAGTAAAGCGTCTGGAATGTTGCACCCGAGTACCAGGGGAGGAAAACTGAGACGTATTTGAACACGTCTCCCGTTCACATGGTTGATCATACTCTGGGTTCCACATGCATGTTTTAGCTGAAGGAAGAATACCTTAAACCTGGAGAGTTGAGACCCGTGGAATGGGTACCATGCAATATGACTTCAAAGGGTCTTCATTTGCTCACCGAACCTCTCCAATCCTATCACTGCTGCGTTTATGCCCCTGTACACACGCTTGATTCTCTTTCGGAGACATAGCAATCCATAGGTTTTAAGATACTTACTAGTCAGGTACATTCTTAGGCGTTTAATATGGGGTGTTTAGTCCATTTCGTTGAGCAAGGAGTAGCTCTTGTCTAGTCCATATTTGGCTTAAGGAATTTTATCTGTGCTCGTTTCAATCTCTGGTTTTATGCAGCACCCCAACTCACCTTTCCCCTTAAGCAAGCATAAGTTGGTTTTCTAAATTTGAGACCCTGTTCTGTTCTGTAATTCAGTTCCTGTGTAGCCAAGTTTACATTCCGTGTATTACAGATATCTTATGATGTTTCTTTTTCTGTGTGACATATTTCAGTTAGATTCATCGTACCTGAATCCACTCATTATGCTGCTACGGGCCTGATGACATAGATTTCATTGCTGAGTGATACTGCATTGTACGTAAGTACCACAACTTCTTTATCCATTTTTCACTTTCTGTGATATTGAACTTGTACGGTAAACGAGGTTCTTGTAAACAGAGGCGTCCCAAACTTTGGGGTGGCTGTGTCTTTTTGATTTTAATTTCCCTAAGCTATAGGACCATAAGTGGAAGTGCCCTAGGCTCTGTTGCTTTGTTTTTTAGATGTTTCAGGAAACACCATACACTTCTCCCGAGTGTCTGTTGGCAATTTACATCCCGCCCATCAGCATAACAAGGCTCCCAGTTCTCCATGGCCTGTCCTGCCTTTCTGGATTTTACACTTTTTTCAGATGGCCCTTTTGACCGGGGGGAAGTGAGACTTAATTGTAGTGCAGATTTCCTTTGCAAGCTTGCTTGGTTGGCCAAAAAGGGCGTATGCGTTTTTTCCTGAATATATTCAGGAAAAAACGCATACGCCCTTTTTGGCCAAGTGCATCATTGTGGACGTTCTGCCTCTTTTCCTATGCTTTCAATGCAATTCCAGTCTACCTCCTGAAATCGGTTTCCTGCAATTCTGCCCCGCTTTCAAGTCCTCTTGGCAGCCTTACTTCAGTATATTTTTGGACGAAAGCTGTCATTTATAACTCTGCAGGTTTGTGAATTACAGTGCCCCTGAGCTCCTTTCTTCAACTCGCTTTCTTTTGAGCTGGCCGCAACACCGCAGGATGGCTTCAGGCCCTAATCTGGTTCCGGCACGGCACGCTGAGCCTTTGGTTATTTCCTCTTCCTGGTGGGAAATGAGAGTTAAATTTGCCCGTCCAGACACCTCCAGCTAGTCTCTCATTGGTGTTCCCTATTCCTGTTCATCTTCCGCAGAAATTGCAAACTGGGCCAAACAGGAGGTTAAAGGCGCTGACTCTCCAAGTGGGGAGAGTGTTAGTAAAGCGTCTGGAATGTTGCACCCGAGTACCAGGGGAGGAAAACTGAGACATATTTGAACACGTCTCCCGTTCACATGGTTGATCATACTCTGGGTTCCACATGCATGTTTTAGCTGAAGGAAGAATACCTTAAACCTGGAGAGTTGAGACCCGTGGAATGGGTACCATGCAATATGACTTCAAAGGGTCTTCATTTGCTCACCGAACCTCTCCAATCCTATCACTGCTGCGTTTATGCCCCTGTACACACGCTTGATTCTCTTTTGGAGACATAGCAATCCATAGGTTTTAAGATACTTACTAGTCAGGTACATTCTTAGGCGTTTAATATGGGGTGTTGAGTCCATTTCGTTGAGCAAGGAGTAGCTCTTGTCTAGTCCATATTTGGCTTAAGGAACTTTATCTGTGCTCGTTTCAATCTCTGGTTTTATGCAGCACCCCAACTCACCTTTCCCCTTAAGCAAGCATAAGTTGGTTTTCTAAATTTGAGACCCTGTTCTGTTCTGTAATTCAGTTCCTGTGTAGCCAAGTTTACATTCCGTGTATTACAGATATCTTATGATGTTTCTTTTTCTGTGTGACTTATTTCAGTTAGATTCATCGTACCTGAATCCACTCATTATGCTGCTACGGGCCTGATGACATAGATTTCATTGCTGAGTGATACTGCATTGTACGTAAGTACCACAACTTCTTTATCCATTTTTCACTTTCTGTGATATTGAACTTGTACGGTAAACGAGGTTCTTGTAAACAGAGGCGTCCCAAACTTTGGGGTGGCTGTGTCTTTTTGATTTTAATTTCTCTAAGCTATAGGACCATAAGTGGAAGTGCCCTAGGCTCTGTTGCTTTGTTTTTTAGATGTTTCAGGAAACACCATACACTTCTCCCGAGTGTCTGTTGGCAATTTACATCCCGCCCATCAGCATAACAAGGCTCCCAGTTCTCCATGGCCTGTCCTGCCTTTCTGGATTTTACACTTTTTTCAGATGGCCCTTTTGACCGGGGGGAAGTGAGACTTCATTGTAGTGCAGATTTCCTTTGCAAGCTTGCTTGGTTGGCCAAAAAGGGCGTATGCGTTTTTTCCTGAATATATTCAGGAAAAAACGCATACGCCCTTTTTGGCCAAGTGCATCATTGTGGACGTTCTGCCTCTTTTCCTATGCTTTCAATGCAATTCCAGTCTACCTCCTGAAATCGGTTTCCTGCAATTCTGCCCCGCTTTCAAGTCCTCTTGGCAGCCTTACTTCAGTATATTTTTGGACGAAAGCTGTCATTTATAACTCTGCAGGTTTGTGAATTACAGTGCCCCTGAGCTCCTTTCTTCAACTCGCTTTCTTTTGAGCTGGCCGCAACACCGCAGGATGGCTTCAGGCCCTAATCTGGTTCCGGCACGGCACGCTGAGCCTTTGGTTATTTCCTCTTCCTGGTGGGAAATGAGAGTTAAATTTGCCCGTCCAGACACCTCCAGCTAGTCTCTCATTGGTGTTCCCTATTCCTGTTCATCTTCCGCAGAAATTGCAAACTGGGCCAAACAGGAGGTTAAAGGCGCTGACTCTCCAAGTGGGGAGAGTGTTAGTAAAGCGTCTGGAATGTTGCACCCGAGTACCAGGGGAGGAAAACTGAGACATATTTGAACACGTCTCCCGTTCACATGGTTGATCATACTCTGGGTTCCACATGCATGTTTTAGCTGAAGGAAGAATACCTTAAACCTGGAGAGTTGAGACCCGTGGAATGGGTACCATGCAATATGACTTCAAAGGGTCTTCATTTGCTCACCGAACCTCTCCAATCCTATCACTGCTGCGTTTATGCCCCTGTACACACGCTTGATTCTCTTTTGGAGACATAGCAATCCATAGGTTTTAAGATACTTACTAGTCAGGTACATTCTTAGGCGTTTAATATGCGGTGTTGAGTGCATTTCGTTGAGCAAGGAGTAGCTCTTGTCTATTCCATATTTGGCTTAAGGAACTTTATCTGTGCTCGTTTCAATCTCTGGTTTTATGCAGCACCCCAACTCACCTTTCCCCTTAAGCAAGCATAAGTTGGTTTTCTAAATTTGAGACCCTGTTCTGTTCTGTAATTCAGTTCCTGTGTAGCCAAGTTTACATTCCGTGTATTACTGATATCTTATGATGTTTCTTTTTCTGTGTGACTTATTTCAGTGAGAATCATCGTACCTGAATCCACTCATTATGCTGCTACGGGCCTGATGACATAGATTTCATTGCTGAGTGATATTGCTTTGTAAGTAAATACCACACCTTCTTTATCCATTTTTTACTTTCTGCGATGTTGAACTTGTACTGTAAACGAGGTTCTTGTAAACAGAGGCGTCCCAAACTTTGGGGTGGCTGTGTCTTTTTGATTTTAATTTCCCTAAGCTATAGGACCATAAGTGGAAGTGCCCTATGCTCTGTTGCTTTGTTTTTTAGATGTTTCAGGAAACACCATACACTTCTCCCGAGTGTCTGTTGGCAATTTACATCCCGCCCATCAGCATAACAAGGCTCCCAGTTCTCCATGGCCTGTCCTGCCTTTCTGGATTTTACACTTTTTTCAGATGGCCCTTTTGACCGGGGCGAAGTGAGACTTCATTGTAGTGCAGATTTCCTTTGCAAGCTTGCTTGGTTGGCCAAAAAGGGCGTATGCGTTTTTTCCTGAATATATTCAGGAAAAAACGCATACGCCCTTTTTGGCCAAGTGCATCATTGTGGACGTTCTGCCTCTTTTCCTATGCTTTCAATGCAATTCCAGTCTACCTCCTGAAATCGGTTTCCTGCAATTCTGCCCCGCTTTCAAGTCCTCTTGGCAGCCTTACTTCAGTAAATTTTTGGACGATAGCTGTCATTTATAACTCTGCAGGTTTGTGAATTACAGTGCCCCTGAGCTCCTTTCTTCAACTCGCTTTCTTTTGAGCTGGCCGCAACACCGCAGGATAGCTTCATGCCCTAATCTGATTCCGGCACGGCACGCTGAACCTTTGGTTAATTCCTCTTTCTGGTGGGAAATGAGAGTTAAATTTGCCCGTCCAGACACCTCCAGCTAGTCTCTCATTGGTTTTCGCTATTCCTGTTCATCTTCCGCAGAAATTGCAAACTGGGCCAAACAGGAGATTAAAGGGACGGACTCTCCAAGTGGGGAGAGTGTTAGTAAAGCGTCTGGAATGTTGCACCCGAGTACCAGGGTACGAAAACTGAGACATATTTGAACACGTCTCCCGATCACATGGTTGATCATACTCTAGGTTCCACATGCATGTTTTAGCTGAAGGAAGAATACCTTAAACCTGGGTAGTTGAAACCCGTGGAATGGGTACCATGCAATATGACTTCAAAGGGTCTTCATTTGCTCACCGAACCTCTCCAATCCTATCACTGCTGCGTTTATGCCCCTGTACACACGCTTGATTCTCTTTTGGAGACATAGCAATCCATAGGTTTTAAGATACTTACTAGTCAGGTACATTTTTAGGCGTTTAATATGCGGTGTTGAGTCCATTTCGTTGAGCAAGGAGTAGCTCTTGTCTAGTCCATATTTGGCTTAAGGAACTTTATCTGTGCTCATTTCAATCTCTGGTTTTATGCAGCACCCCAACTCACCTTTCCCCTTAAGCAAGCATAAGTTGGTTTTCTAAATTTGAGACCCTGTTCTGTTTTGGAATTCAGTTCCTGTGTAGCCAAGTTTACATTCCGTGTATTAGTGATACTTTATGATGTTTCTTTTTCTGTGTGACTTATTTCAGTGAGAATCATCGTACCTGAATCCACTCATTATGCTGCTATGGGCCTGATGACATAGATTTCATTGCTGAGTGATACTGCATTGTACGTAAGTACCACAAGTTCTTTATCCATTTTTCACTTTCTGTGATATTGAACTTGTACGGTAAACGAGGTTCTTGTAAACAGAGGCATCCCAAACTTTGGGGTGGCTGTGTCTTTTTGATTTTAATTTCCCTAAGCTATAGGACCATAAGTGGAAGTGCCCTAGGCTCTGTTGCTTTGTTTTTTAGATGTTTCAGGAAACACCATACACTTCTCCCGAGTGTCTGTTGGCAGTTTACATCCCGCCCATCAGCATAACAAGGCTCCCAGTTCTCCATGGCCTGTCCTGCCTTTCTGGATTTTACACTTTTTTCAGATGGCCCTTTTGACCGGGGGGAAGTGAGACTTCATTGTAGTGCAGATTTCCTTTGCAAGCTTGCTTGGTTGGCCAAAAAGGGCGTATGCGTTTTTTCCTGAATATATTCAGGAAAAAACGCATACGCCCTTTTTGGCCAAGTGCATCATTGTGGACGTTCTGCCTCTTTTCCTATGCTTTCAAAGCAATTCCAGTCTACCTCCTGAAATCGGTTTCCTTCAATTCTGCCCCGCTTTCAAGTCCTCTTGGCAGCCTTACTTCAGTATATTTTTGGACGAGAGCTGTCATTTATATCTCTGCAGGTTTGTGAATTACAGTGCCCCTGAGCTCCTTTCTTCAACTCGCTTTCTATTGAGCTGGCCGAAACACCGCAGGATGGCTTCAGGCCCTAATCTGGTTCCGGCACGGCACGCTGAGCCTTTGGTTATTTCCTCTTCCTGGTGGGAAATGAGAGTTAAATTTGCCTGTCCAGACACCTCCAGCTAGTCTCTCATTGGTTCTCCCTATTCCTGTTCATCTTCCGCAGAAATTGCAAACTGGGCCAAACAGGAGGTTAAAGGCGCTGACTTTCCAAGTGGCGAGAGTGTTAGTAAAGCGTCTGGAATGTTGCACCCGAGTACCAGGGTACGAAAACTGAGACATATTTGAACACGTCTCCCGTTCACACGGTTGATCATACTCTGGGTTCCACATGCATGTTTTAGCTGAAGGAAGAATACCTTAAATCTGGAGAGTTGAGACCCGTGGAATGGGTACCATGCAATATGACTTCAAAGGGTATTCATTTGTTCACCAAACCTCTCCAATCCTATCACTGCTGCGTTTATGCGCCTGTACACATGCTTGATTCTCTTTCGGAGACATAGCAATCCATAGGTTTTAAGATACTTACTAGTCAGGTACATTCTTAGGCGTTTAATATGCGGTGTTGAGTCCATTTCGTTGAGCAAGGAGTAGCTCTTGGCTATTCCATATTTGGCTTAAGGAACTTTATCTGTGCTCATTTCAATCTCTGGTTTTATGCAGCACCCCAACTCACCTTTCCCCTTAAGCAAGCATAAGTTGGTTTTCTAAATTTGAGACCCTGTTCTGTTTTGGAATTCAGTTCCTGTGTAGCCAAGTTTACATTCCGTGTATTACTGATATCTTATGATGTTTCTTTATCTGTGTGACTTATTTCAGTTAGAATCATCATACCTGAATCCACTCATTGTGCTGCTAAGGGCCTGATGACATAGATTTCATTGCTGAGTGATATTGCTTTGTAAGTAAACACCACATGTTCTTTATCCATTTTTCACTTTCTGCGATGTTGAACTTGTACTGTAAACGAGGTTCTTGTAAACAGAGGCGTCCCAAACTTTGGGGTGGCTGTGTCTTTTTGATTTTAATTTCCCTAAGCTATAGGACCATAAGTGGAAGTGCCCTAGGCTCTGTTGCTTTGTTTTTTAGATGTTTCAGGAAACACCATACACTTCTCCCGAGTGTCTGTTGGCAATTTACATCCCGCCCATCAGCATAACAAGGCTCCCAGTTCTCCATGGCCTGTCCTGCCTTTCTGGATTTTACACTTTTTTCACATGGCCCTTTTGACCGGGGGGAAGTGAGACTTCATTGTAGTGCAGATTTCCTTTGCAAGCTTGCTTGGTTGGCCAAAAAGGGCGTATGCGTTTTTTCCTGAATATATTCAGGAAAAAACGCATACGCCCTTTTTGGCCAAGTGCATCATTGTGGACGTTCTGCCTCTTTTCCTATGCTTTCAATGCAATTCCAGTCTACCTCCTGAAATCGGTTTCCTGCAATTCTGCCCCGCTTTCAAGTCCTCTTGGCAGCCTTACTTCAGTATATTTTTGGACGATAGCTGTCATTTATAACTCTGCAGGTTTCTGAATTACAGTGCCCCTGAGCTCCTTTCTTCAACTCGCTTTCTTTTGAGCTGGCCGCAACACCGCAGGATGGCTTCAGGCCCTAATCTGGTTCCGGCACGGCACGCTGAGCCTTTGGTTATTTCCTCTTCCTGGTGGGAAATGAGAGTTAAATTTGCCCGTCCAGACACCTCCAGCTAGTCTCTCATTGGTGTTCCCTATTCCTGTTCATCTTCCGCAGAAATTGCAAACTGGGCCAAACAGGAGGTTAAAGGCGCTGACTCTCCAAGTGGGGAGAGTGTTAGTAAAGCGTCTGGAATGTAGCACCCGAGTACCAGGGGAGGAAAACTGAGACATATTTGAACACGTCTCCCGTTCACATGGTTGATCATACTCTGGGTTCCACATGCATGTTTTAGCTGAAGGAAGAATACCTTAAACCTGGAGAGTTGAGACCCGTGGAATGGGTACCATGCAATATGACTTCAAAGGGTCTTCATTTGCTCACCGAACCTCTCCAATCCTATCACTGCTGCGTTTATGCCCCTGTACACACGCTTGATTCTCTTTTGGAGACATAGCAATCCATAGGTTTTAAGATACTTACTAGTCAGGTACATTCTTAGGCGTTTAATATGGGGTGTTGAGTCCATTTCGTTGAGCAAGGAGTAGCTCTTGTCTATTCCATATTTGGCTTAAGGAACTTTCTCTGTGCTCGTTTCAATCTCTGGTTTTATGCAGCACCCCAACTCACCTTTCCCCTTAAGCAAGCATAAGTTGGTTTTCTAAATTTGAGACCCTGTTCTGTTTTGGAATTCAGTTCCTGTGTAGCCAAGTTTACATTCCGTGTATTACTGATATCTTATGATGTTTCTTTTTCTGTGTGACTTATTTCAGTGAGATTCATCGTACCTGAATCCACTCATTATGCTGCTACGGGCCTGATGACATAGATTTCATTGCTGAGTGATACTGCATTGTACGTAAGTACCACAAGTTCTTTATCCATTTTTCACTTTCTGTGATATTGAACTTGTATGGTAAACGAGGTTCTTGTAAACAGAGGCGTTCTAAACTTTGGGGTGGCTGTGTCTTTTTGATTTTAATTTCCCTAAGCTATAGGACCATAAGTGGAAGTGCCTTAGGCTCTGTTGCTTTGTTTTTTAGATGTTTCAGGAAACACCATACACTTCTCCCGAGTGTCTGTTGGCAATTTACATCCCGCCCATCAGCATAACAAGGCTCCCAGTTCTCCATGGCCTGTCCTGCCTTTCTGGATTTTACACTTTTTTCAGATGGCCCTTTTGACCGGGGGGAAGTGAGACTTCATTGTAGTGCAGATTTCCTTTGCAAGCTTGCTTGGTTGGCCAAAAAGGGCGTATGCGTTTTTTCCTGAATATATTCAGGAAAAAACGCATACGCCCTTTTTGGCCAAGTGCATCATTGTGGACGTTCTGCCTCTTTTCCTATGCTTTCAATGCAATTCCAGTCTACCTCCTGAAATCGGTTTCCTGCAATTCTGCCCCGCTTTCGAGTCCTCTTGGCAGCCTTACTTCAGTATATTTTTGGACGAGAGCTGTCATTTATAACTCTGCAGGTTTGTGAATTACAGTGCCCCTGAGCTCCTTTCTTCAACTCGCTTTCTTGTGACCTGGCCGCAAAACCGCAGGATGGCTTCAGGCCCTAATCTGGTTCCGGCACGGCATGCTGAGCCTTTGGTTAATTCCTCTTCCTGGTGGGAAATGAGAGTTAAATTTGCCCGTCCAGACACCTCCAGCTAGTCTCTCATTGGTTCTCCCTATTCCTGTTCATCTTCCGCAGAAATTGCAAACTGGGCCAAACAGGAGATTAAAGGGACGGACTCTCCAAGTCGGGAGAGTGTTAGTAAAGCGTCTGGAATGTTGCACCCGAGTACCAGGGGAGGAATACTGAGACATATTTGAACACGTCTCCCGATCACATGGTTGATCATACTCTAGGTTCCACATGCATGTTTTAGCTGAAGGAAGAATACCTTAAACCTGGGTAGTTGAAACCCGTGGAATGGGTACCATGCAATATGACTTCAAAGGGTCTTCATTTGCTCACCGAACCTCTCCAATCCTATCACTGCTGCGTTTATGCCCCTGTACACACGCTTGATTCTCTTTTGGAGACATAGCAATCCATAGGTTTTAAGATACTTACTAGTCAGGTACATTCTTAGGCGTTTAATATGCGGTGTTGAGTCCATTTCGTTGAGCAAGGAGTAGCTCTTGTCTAGTCCATATTTGGCTTAAGGAACTTTATCTGTGCTCATTTCAATCTCTGGTTTTATGCAGCACCCCAACTCACCTTTCCCCTTAAGCAAGCATAAGTTGGTTTTCTAAATTTGAGACCCTGTTCTGTTTTGGAATTCAGTTCCTGTGTAGCCAAGTTTACATTCCGTGTATTAGTGATACTTTATGATGTTTCTTTTTCTGTGTGACTTATTTCAGTGAGAATCATCGTACCTGAATCCACTCATTATGCTGCTATGGGCCTGATGACATAGATTTCATTGCTGAGTGATACTGCATTGTACGTAAGTACCACAAGTTCTTTATCCATTTTTCACTTTCTGTGATATTGAACTTGTACGGTAAACGAGGTTCTTGTAAACAGAGGCGTCCCAAACTTTGGGGTGGCTGTGTCTTTTTGATTTTAATTTCCCTAAGCTATAGGACCATAAGTGGAAGTGCCCTAGGCTCTGTTGCTTTGTTTTTTAGATGTTTCAGGAAACACCATACACTTCTCCCGAGTGTCTGTTGGCAGTTTACATCCCGCCCATCAGCATAACAAGGCTCCCAGTTCTCCATGGCCTGTCCTGCCTTTCTGGATTTTACACTTTTTTCAGATGGCCCTTTTGACCGGGGGGAAGTGAGACTTCATTGTAGTGCAGATTTCCTTTGCAAGCTTGCTTGGTTGGCCAAAAAGGGCGTATGCGTTTTTTCCTGAATATATTCAGGAAAAAACGCATACGCCCTTTTTGGCCAAGTGCATCATTGTGGACGTTCTGCCTCTTTTCCTATGCTTTCAAAGCAATTCCAGTCTACCTCCTGAAATCGGTTTCCTTCAATTCTGCCCCGCTTTCAAGTCCTCTTGGCAGCCTTACTTCAGTATATTTTTGGACGAGAGCTGTCATTTATATCTCTGCAGGTTTGTGAATTACAGTGCCCCTGAGCTCCTTTCTTCAACTCGCTTTCTATTGAGCTGGCCGAAACACCGCAGGATGGCTTCAGGCCCTAATCTGGTTCCGGCACGGCACGCTGAGCCTTTGGTTATTTCCTCTTCCTGGTGGGAAATGAGAGTTAAATTTGCCTGTCCAGACACCTCCAGCTAGTCTCTCATTGGTTCTCCCTATTCCTGTTCATCTTCCGCAGAAATTGCAAACTGGGCCAAACAGGAGGTTAAAGGCGCTGACTTTCCAAGTGGCGAGAGTGTTAGTAAAGCGTCTGGAATGTTGCACCCGAGTACCAGGGTACGAAAACTGAGACATATTTGAACACGTCTCCCGTTCACACGGTTGATCATACTCTGGGTTCCACATGCATGTTTTAGCTGAAGGAAGAATACCTTAAATCTGGAGAGGTGAGACCCGTGGAATGGGTACCATGCAATATGACTTCAAAGGGTATTCATTTGTTCACCAAACCTCTCCAATCCTATCACTGCTGCGTTTATGCGCCTGTACACATGCTTGATTCTCTTTCGGAGACATAGCAATCCATAGGTTTTAAGATACTTACTAGTCAGGTACATTCTTAGGCGTTTAATATGCGGTGTTGAGTCCATTTCGTTGAGCAAGGAGTAGCTCTTGGCTATTCCATATTTGGCTTAAGGAACTTTATCTGTGCTCATTTCAATCTCTGGTTTTATGCAGCACCCCAACTCACCTTTCCCCTTAAGCAAGCATAAGTTGGTTTTCTAAATTTGAGACCCTGTTCTGTTCTGTAATTCAGTTCCTGTGTAGCCAAGTTTACATTCCGTGTATTACTGATATCTTATGATGTTTCTTTATCTGTGTGACTTATTTCAGTTAGAATCATCATACCTGAATCCACTCATTGTGCTGCTAAGGGCCTGATGACATAGATTTCATTGCTGAGTGATATTGCTTTGTAAGTAAACACCACATGTTCTTTATCCATTTTTCACTTTCTGCGATGTTGAACTTGTACTGTAAACGAGGTTCTTGTAAACAGAGGCGTCCCAAACTTTGGGGTGGCTGTGTCTTTTTGATTTTAATTTCCCTAAGCTATAGGACCATAAGTGGAAGTGCCCTAGGCTCTGTTGCTTTGTTTTTTAGATGTTTCAGGAAACACCATACACTTCTCCCGAGTGTCTGTTGGCAATTTACATCCCGCCCATCAGCATAACAAGGCTCCCAGTTCTCCATGGCCTGTCCTGCCTTTCTGGATTTTACACTTTTTTCACATGGCCCTTTTGACCGGGGGGAAGTGAGACTTCATTGTAGTGCAGATTTCCTTTGCAAGCTTGCTTGGTTGGCCAAAAAGGGCGTATGCGTTTTTTCCTGAATATATTCAGGAAAAAACGCATACGCCCTTTTTGGCCAAGTGCATCATTGTGGACGTTCTGCCTCTTTTCCTATGCTTTCAATGCAATTCCAGTCTACCTCCTGAAATCGGTTTCCTGCAATTCTGCCCCGCTTTCAAGTCCTCTTGGCAGCCTTACTTCAGTATATTTTTGGACGATAGCTGTCATTTATAACTCTGCAGGTTTCTGAATTACAGTGCCCCTGAGCTCCTTTCTTCAACTCGCTTTCTTTTGAGCTGGCCGCAACACCGCAGGATGGCTTCAGGCCCTAATCTGGTTCCGGCACGGCATGCTGAGCCTTTGGTTAATTCCTCTTCCTGGTGGGAAATGAGAGTTAAATTTGCCCGTCCAGACACCTCCAGCTAGTCTCTCATTGGTTCTCCCTATTCCTGTTCATCTTCCGCAGAAATTGCAAACTGGGCCAAACAGGAGATTAAAGGGACGGACTCTCCAAGTCGGGAGAGTGTTAGTAAAGCGTCTGGAATGTTGCACCCGAGTACCAGGGGAGGAATACTGAGACATATTTGAACACGTCTCCCGATCACATGGTTGATCATACTCTAGGTTCCACATGCATGTTTTAGCTGAAGGAAGAATACCTTAAACCTGGGTAGTTGAAACCCGTGGAATGGGTACCATGCAATATGACTTCAAAGGGTCTTCATTTGCTCACCGAACCTCTCCAATCCTATCACTGCTGCGTTTATGCCCCTGTACACATGCTTGATTCTCTTTCGGAGACATAGCAATCCATAGGTTTTAAGATACTTACTAGTCAGGTACATTCTTAGGCGTTTAATATGCGGTGTTGAGTCCATTTCGTTGAGCAAGGAGTAGCTCTTGTCTATTCCATATTTGGCTTAAGGAACTTTATCTGTGCTCGTTTCAATCTCTGGTTTTATGCAGCACCCCAACTCACCTTTACCCTTAAGCAAGCATAAGTTGGTTTTCTAAATTTGAGACCCTGTTCTGTTCTGTAATTCAGTTCCTGTGTAGCCAAGTTTACATTCCGTGTATTACTGATATCTTATGATGTTTCTTTTTCTGTGTGACTTATTTCAGTTAGAATCATCGTACCTGAATCCACTCATTGTGCTGCTAAGGGCCTGATGACATAGATTTCATTGCTGAGTGATATTGCTTTGTAAGTAAATACCACACCTTCTTTATCCATTTTTCACTTTCTGCGATGTTGAACTTGTACTGTAAACGAGGTTCTTGTAAACAGAGGCGTCCCAAACTTTGGGGTGGCTGTGTCTTTTTGATTTTAATTTCCCTAAGCTATAGGACCATAAGTGGAAGTGCCCTAGGCTCTGTTGCTTTGTTTTTTAGATGTTTCAGGAAACACCATACACTTCTCCCGAGTGTCTGTTGGCAATTTACATCCCGCCCATCAGCATAACAAGGCTCCCAGTTCTCCATGGCCTGTCCTGCCTTTCTGGATTTTACACTTTTTTCAGATGGCCCTTTGACCAGGGGGAAGTGAGACTTCATTGTAGTGCAGATTTCCTTTGCAAGCTTGCTTGGTTGGCCAAAAAGGGCGTATGCGTTTTTTCCTGAATATATTCAGGAAAAAACGCATACGCCCTTTTTGGCCAAGTGCATCATTGTGGACGTTCTGCCTCTTTTCCTATGCTTTCAATGCAATTCCAGTCTAACTCCTGAAATCGGTTTCCTGCAATTCTGCCCCGCTTTCGAGTCCTCTTGGCAGCCTTACTTCAGTATATTTTTGGACGATAGCTGTCATTTATAACTCTGCAGGTTTGTGAATTACAGTGCCCCTGAGCTCCTTTCTTCAACTCGCTTTTTTGTGACCTGGCCGCAACACCGCAGGATGGCTTCAGGCCCTAATCTGGTTCCGGCACGGCACGCTGAGCCTTTGGTTAATTCCTCTTCCTGGTGGGAAATGAGAGTTAAATTTGCCCGTCCAGACACCTCCAGCTAGTCTCTCATTGGTTCTCCCTATTCCTGTTCATCTTCCGCAGAAATTGCAAACTGGGCCAAACAGGAGATTAAAGGGACGGACTCTCCAAGTCGGGAGAGTGTTAGTAAAGCGTCTGGAATGTTGCACCCGAGTACCAGGGGAGGAATACTGAGACATATTTGAACACGTCTCCCGATCACATGGTTGATCATACTCTAGGTTCCACATGCATGTTTTAGCTGAAGGAAGAATACCTTAAACCTGGGTAGTTGAAACCCGTGGAATGGGTACCATGCAATATGACTTCAAAGGGTCTTCATTTGCTCACCGAACCTCTCCAATCCTATCACTGCTGCGTTTATGCCCCTGTACACATGCTTGATTCTCTTTCAGAGACATAGCAATCCATAGGTTTTAAGATACTTACTAGTCAGGTACATTCTTAGGCGTTTAATATGCGGTGTTGAGTCCATTTCGTTGAGCAAGGAGTAGCTCTTGTCTATTCCATATTTGGCTTAAGGAACTTTATCTGTGCTCTTTTCAATCTCTGGTTTTATGCAGCAACCCAACTCACCTTTTCCCTTAAGCAAGCATAAGTTGGTTTTCTAAATTTGAGACCCTGTTCTGTTCTGTAATTCAGTTCCTGTGTAGCCAAGTTTACCTTCCGTGTATTACTGATATCTTATGATGTTTCTTTTTCTGTGTGACTTATTTCAGTTAGAATCATCATACCTGAATCCACTCATTGTGCTGCTAAGGGCCTGATGACATAGATTTCATTGCTGAGTGATATTGCTTTGTAAGTAAATACCACATGTTCTTTATCCATTTTTCACTTTCTGCGATGTTGAACTTGTACTGTAAACGAGGTTCTTGTAAACAGAGGCGTCCCAAACTTTGGGGTGGCTGTGTCTTTTTGATTTTAATTTCCCTAAGCTATAGGACCATAAGTGGAAGTGCCCTAGGCTCTGTTGCTTTGTTTTTTAGATGTTTCAGGAAACACCATACACTTCTCCTGAGTGTCTCTTGGCAATTTACATCCCGCCCATCAGCATAACAAGGCTCCCAGTTCTCCATGGCCTGTCCTGCCTTTCTGGATTTTACACTTTTTTCAGATGGCCCTTTTGACCGGGGGGAAGTGAGACTTCATTGTAGTGCAGATTTCCTTTGCAAGCTTGCTTGGTTGGCCAAAAAGGGCGTATGCGTTTTTTCCTGAATATATTCAGGAAAAAACGCATACGCCCGTTTTGGCCAAGTGCATCATTGTGGACGTTCTGCCTCTTTTCCTATGCTTTCAAAGCAATTCCAGTCTACCTCCTTAAATCGGTTTCCTGCAATTCTGCCCCGCTTTCAAGTCCTCTTGGCAGCCTTACTTCAGTATATTTTTGGACGATAGCTGTCATTTATAACTCTGCAGGTTTGTGAATTACAGTGCCCCTGAGCTCCTTTCTTCAACTCGCTTTCTTTTGAGCTGGCCGCAACACCGCAGGATGGCTTCAGGCCCTAATCTGGTTCCGGCACGGCACGCTGAGCCTTTGGTTATTTCCTCTACCTGGTGGGAAATGAGAGTTAAATTTGCCCGTCCAGACACCTCCTGCTAGTCTCTCATTGGTTCTCACTATTCCTGTTCATCTTCCGCAGAAATTGCAAACTGGGCCAAACAGGAGGTTAAAGGCGCTGACTCTCCAAGTGGGGACAGTGTTAGTAAAGCGTCTGGAATGTTGCACCCGAGTACCAGGGGAGGAAAACTGAGACATATTTGAACACGTCTCCCGTTCACATGGTTGATCATACTCTGGGTTCCACATGCATGTTTTAGCTGAAGGAAGAATACCTTAAACCTGGAGAGTTGAGACCCGTGGAATGGGTACCATGCAATATGACTTCAAAGGGTCTTCATTTGCTCACCGAACCTCTCCAATCCTATCACTGCTGCGTTTATGCCCCTGTACACACGCTTGATTCTCTTTTGGAGACATAGCAATCCATAGGTTTTAAGATACTTACTAGTCAGGTACATTCTTAGGCGTTTAATATGGGGTGTTGAGTCCATTTCGTTGAGCAAGGAGTAGCTCTTGTCTAGTCCATATTTGGCTTAAGGAACTTTATCTGTGCTCATTTCAATCTCTGGTTTTATGCAGCACCCCAACTCACCTTTCCCCTTAAGCAAGCATAAGTTGGTTTTCTAAATTTGAGACCATGTTCTGTTTTGAAATTCAGTTCCTGTGTAGCCAAGTTTACATTCCGTGTATTACTGATATCTTATGATGTTTCTTTTTCTGTGTGACTTATTTCAGTGAGAATCATCGTACCTGAATCCACTCATTATGCTGCTACGGGCCTGATGACATAGATTTCATTGCTGAGTGATACTGCATTGTACGTAAGTACCACAAGTTCTTTATCCATTTTTCACTTTCTGTGATATTGAACTTGTACGGTAAACGAGGTTCTTGTAAACAGAGGCGTCCCAAACTTTGGGGTGGCTGTGTCTTTTTGATTTTAATTTCCCTAAGCTATAGGACCATAAGTGGAAGTGCCCTAGGCTCTGTTGCTTTCTTTTTTAGATGTTTCAGGAAACACCATACACTTCTCCCGAGTGTCTGTTGGCAATTTACATCCCGCCCATCAGCATAACAAGGCTCCCAGTTCTCCATGGCCTGTCCTGCCTTTCTGGATTTTACACTTTTTTCAGATGGCCCTTTTGACCGGGGGGAAGTGAGACTTCATTGTAGTGCAGATTTCCTTTGCAAGCTTGCTTGGTTGGCCAAAAAGGGCGTATGCGTTTTTTCCTGAATATATTCAGGAAAAAACGCATACGCCCTTTTTGGCCAAGTGCATCATTGTGGACGTTCTGCCTCTTTTCCTATGCTTTCAATGCAATTCCAGTCTACCTCCTGAAATCGGTTTCCTGCAATTCTGCCCCGCTTTCAAGTCCTCTTGGCAGCCTTACTTCAGTATATTTTTGGACGATAGCTGTCATTTATAACTCTGCAGGTTTGTGAATTACAGTGCCCCTGAGCTCCTTTCTTCAACTCGCTTTCTTTTGAGCTGGCCGCAACACCGCAGGATGGCTTCAGGCCCTAATCTGGTTCAGGCCCGGCACGCTGAGCCTTTGGTTATTTCCTCTTCCTGGTGGGAAATGAGAGTTAAATTTGCCCGTCCAGACACCTCCAGCTAATCTCTCATTGGTGTTCCCTATTCCTGTTCATCTTCCGCAGAAATTGCAAACTGGGCCAAACAGGAGGTTAAAGGCGCTGACTCTCCAAGTGGGGAGAGTGTTAGTAAAGCGTCTGGAATGTTGCACCCGAGTACCAGGGGAGGAAAACTGAGACATATTTGAACACGTCTCCCGTTCACATGGTTGATCATACTCTGGGTTCCACATGCATGTTTTAGCTGAAGGAAGAATACCTTAAACCTGGAGAGTTGAGACCCGTGGAATGGGTACCATGCAATATGACTTCAAAGGGTCTTCATTTGCTCACCGAACCTCTCCAATCCTATCACTGCTGCGTTTATGCCCCTGTACACACGCTTGATTCTCTTTTGGAGACATAGCAATCCATAGGTTTTAAGATACTTACTAGTCAGGTACATTCTTAGGTGTTTAATATGCGGTGTTGAGTCCATTTCGTTGAGCAAGGAGTAGCTCTTGTCTATTCCATATTTGGCTTAAGGAACTTTATCTGTGCTCGTTTCAATCTCTGGTTTTATGCAGCACCCCAGCTCACCTTTCCCCTTAAGCAAGCATAAGTTGGTTTTCTAAATTTGAGACCCTGTTCTGTTTTGGAATTCAGTTCATGTGTAGCCAAGTTCACATTCCGTGTATTAGTGATACCTTATGATGTTTCATTTTCTGTGTGACTTATTTCAGTTAGAATCATCGTACCTGAATCCACTCATTATGCTGCTACGGGCCTGATGACATAGATTTCATTGCTGAGTGATACTGCATTGTACGTAAGTACCACAAGTTCTTTATCCATTTTTCACTTTCTGTGATATTGAACTTGAACGGTAAATGAGGTTCTTGTAAACAGAGGCGTCCCAAACTTTGGGGTGGCTGTGTCTTTTTGATTTTAATTTCCCTAAGCTATAGGACCATAAGTGGAAGTGCCCTAGGCTCTGTTGCTTTGTTTTTTAGATGTTTCCGGAAACACCATACACTTCTCCCGAGTGTCTGTTGGCAATTTACATCCCGCCCATCAGCATAACAAGGCTCCCAGTTCTCCATGGCCTGTCCTGCCTTTCTGGATTTTACACTTTTTTCAGATGGCCCTTTTGACCGGGGGGAAGTGAGACTTCATTGTAGTGCAGATTTCCTTTGCAAGCTTGCTTGGTTGGCCAAAAAGGGCGTATGCGTTTTTTCCTGAATATATTCAGGAAAAACACATACGCCCTTTTTTGCCAAGTGCATCATTGTGGACGTTCTGCCTCTTTTCCTATGCTTTCAATGCAATTCCAGTCTACCTCCTGAAATCGGTTTCCTGCAATTCTGCCCCGCTTTCAAGTCCTCTTGGCAGCCTTACTTCAGTATATTTTTGGACGATAGCTGTCATTTATAACTCTGCAGGTTTGTGAATTACAGTGCCCCTGAGCTCCTTTCTTCAACTCGCTTTCTTTTGAGCTGGCCGCAACACCGCAGGATGGCTTCAGGCCCTAATCTGGTTCCGGCCCGGCACGCTGAGCCTTTGGTTATTTCCTCTTCCTGGTGGGAAATGAGAGTTAAATTTGCCCGTCCAGACACCTCCTGCTAGTCTCTCATTGGTTCTCACTATTCCTGTTCATCTTCCGCAGAAATTGCAAACTGGGCCAAACAGGAGGTTAAAGGCGCTGACTCTCCAAGTGGGGAGAGTGTTAGTAAAGCGTCTGGAATGTTGCACCCGAGTACCAGGGGAGGAAAACTGAGACATATTTGAACACGTCTCCCGTTCACATGGTTGATCATACTCTGGGTTCCACATGCATGTTTTAGCTGAAGGAAGAATACCTTAAACCTGGAGAGTTGAGACCCGTGGAATGGGTACCATGCAATATGACTTCAAAGGGTCTTCATTTGCTCACCGAACCTCTCCAATCCTATCACTGCTGCGTTTATGCCCCTGTACACACGCTTGATTCTCTTTTGGAGACATAGCAATCCATAGGTTTTAAGATACTTACTAGTCAGGTACATTCTTAGGCGTTTAATATGGGGTGTTGAGTCCATTTCGTTGAGCAAGGAGTAGCTCTTGTCTAGTCCATATTTGGCTTAAGGAACTTTATCTGTGCTCATTTCAATCTCTGGTTTTATGCAGCACCCCAACTCACCTTTCCCCTTAAGCAAGCATAAGTTGGTTTTCTAAATTTGAGACCCTGTTCTGTTTTGGAATTCAGTTCCTGTGTAGCCAAGTTTACATTCCGTGTATTACTGATATCTTATGATGTTTCTTTTTCTGTGTGACTTATTTCAGTGAGAATCATCGTACCTGAATCCACTCATTGTGCTGCTAAGGGCCTGATGACATAGATTTCATTGCTGAGTGATATTGCTTTGTAAGTAAATACCACACCTTCTTTATCCATTTTTCACTTTCTGCGATGTTGAACTTGTACTGTAAACGAGGTTCTTGTAAACAGAGGCGTCCCAAACTTTGGGGTGGCTGTGTCTTTTTGATTTTAATTTCCCTAAGCTATAGGACCATAAGTGGAGGTGCCCTAGGCTCTGTTGCTTTGTTTTTTAGATGTTTCAGGAAACACCATACACTTCTCCCGAGTGTCTGTTGGCAATTTCCTCCCGCCCATCAGCATAACAAGGCTCCCAGTTCTCCATGGCCTGTCCTGCCTTTCTGGATTTTACACTTTTTTCAGATGGCCCTTTTGACCGGGGGGAAGTGAGACTTCATTGTAGTGCAGATTTCCTTTGCAAGCTTGCTTGGTTGGCCAAAAAGGGCGTATGCGTTTTTTCCTGAATATATTCAGGAAAAAACGCATACGCCCTTTTTGGCCAAGTGCATCATTGTGGACGTTCTGCCTCTTTTCCTATGCTTTCAAAGCAATTCCAGTCTACCTCCTGAAATCAGTTTCCTGCAATTCTGCCCCGCTTTCAAGTCCTCTTGGCAGCCTTACTTCAGTATATTTTTGGACGATAGCTGTCATTTATAACTCTGCAGGTTTGTGAATTACAGTGCCCCTGAGCTCCTTTGTTAAACTCGCTTTCTTGTGAGCTGGCCGCAACACCGCAGGATGGCTTCAGGCCCTAATCTGATTCCTTCACGGCACGCTGAGCCTTTGGTTAATTCCTCTTCCTGGTGGGAAATGAGAGTTAAATTTGCCCGTCCAGACACCTCCAGCTAGTCTCTCATTGGTTCTCCCTATTCCTGTTCATCTTCCGCAGAAATTGCAAACTGGGCCAAACAGGAGGTTAAAGACGCTGACTCTCCAAGTGGGGAGAGTGTTAGTAAAGCGTCTGGAATGTTGCACCCGAGTACCAGGGTACGAAAACTGAGACATATTTGAACACGTCTCCCGTTCACACGGTTGATCATACTCTGGGTTCCACATGCATGTTTTAGCTGAAGGAAGAATACCTTAAACCTGGAGAGTTGAGACCCGTGGAATGGGTACCATGCAATATGACTTCAAAGGGTCTTCATTTGTTCACCGAAACACTGAAATCCTATCACTGCTGCGTTTATGCGCCTGTACACATGCTTGATTCTCTTTCAGAGACATAGCAATCCATAGGTTTTAAGATACTTACTAGTCAGGTACATTCTTAGGCGTTTAATATGCGGTGTTGAGTCCATTTCGTTGAGCAAGGAGTAGCTCTTGTCTATTCCATATTTGGCTTAAGGAACTTTATCTGTGCTCATTTCAATCTCTGGTTTTATGCAGCACCCCAACTCACCTTTCCCCTTAAGCTAGCATAAGTTGGTTTTCTAAATTTGAGACCCTGTTCTGTTCTGTAATTCAGTTCCTGTGTAGCCAAGTTTACATTCCGTGTATTACTGATATCTTATGATGTTTCTTTTTCTGTGTGACTTATTTCAGTTAGAATCATCATACCTGAATCCACTCATTGTGCTGCTAAGGGCCTGATGACATAGATTTCATTGCTGAGTGATACTGCATTGTACGTAAGTACCACAAGTTCTTTATCCATTTTTCACTTTCTGTGATATTGAACTTGTACGGTAAACGAGGTTCTTGTAAACAGAGGCATCCCAAACTTTGGGGTGGCTGTGTCTTTTTGATTTTAATTTCCCTAAGCTATAGCACCATAAGTGGAAGTGCCCTAGGCTCTGTTGCTTTGTTTTTTAGATGTTTCAGGAAACACCATACACTTCTCCCGAGTGTCTGTTGGCAATTTCATCCCGCCCATCAGCATAACAAGGCTCCCAGTTCTCCATGGCCTGTCCTGCCTTTCTGGATTTTACACTTTTTTCAGATGGCCCTTTTGACCGGGGGGAAGTGAGACTTCATTGTAGTGCAGATTTCCTTTGCAAGCTTGCTTGGTTGGCCAAAAAGGGCGTATGCGTTTTTTCCTGAATATATTCAGGAAAAAACGCATACGCCCTTTTTGGCCAAGTGCATCATTGTGGACGTTCTGCCTCTTTTCCTGTGCTTTCAATGCAATTCCAGTCTACCTCCTGAAATCGGTTTCCTGCAATTCTGCCCCGCTTTCAAGTCCTCTTGGCAGCCTTACTTCAGTATATTTTTGGACGATAGCTGTCATTTATAACTCTGCAGGTTTGTGAATTACAGTGCCCCTGAGCTCCTTTCTTCAACTCGCTTTCTTGTGACCTGGCCGCAACACCGCAGGATGGCTTCAGGCCCTAATCTGGTTCCGGCACGGCACGCTGAGCCTTTGGTTAATTCCTCTTTCTGGTGGGAAATGAGAGTTAAATTTGCCCGTCCAGACACCTCCAGCTAGTCTCTCGTTGGTTCTCGCTATTCCTGTTCATCTTCCGCAGAAATTGCAAACTGGGCCAAACAGGAGATTAAAGGGACGGACTCTCCAAGTGGGGAGAGTGTTAGTAAAGCGTCTGGAATGTTGCACCCGAGTACCAGGGGAGGAAAACTGAGACATATTTGAACACGTCTCCCGTTCACATGGTTGATCATACTCTGGGTTCCACATGCATGTTTTAGCTGAAGGAAGAATACCTTAAACCTGGAGAGTTGAGACCCGTGGAATTGGTACCATGCAATATGACTTCAAAGGGTCTTCATTTACTCACCAAACCTCTCCAATCCTATCACTGCTGCGTTTATGCCCCTGTACACACGCTTGATTCTCTTTTGGAGACATAGCAATCCATAGGTTTTAAGATACTTACTAGTCAGGTACATTCTTAGGCGTTTAATATGGGGTGTTGAGTCCATTTCGTTGAGCAAGGAGTAGCTCTTGTCTAGTCCATATTTGGCTTAAGGAACTTTATCTGTGCTCATTTCAATCTCTGGTTTTATGCAGCACCCCAACTCACCTTTCCCCTTAAGCAAGCATAAGTTGGTTTTCTAAATTTGAGACCCTGTTCTGTTTTGGAATTCAGTTCCTGTGTAGCCAAGTTTACATTCCGTGTATTAGTGATATCTTATGATGTTTCTTTTTCTGTGTGACTTATTTCAGTGACAATCATCGTACCTGAATCCACTCATTATGCTGCTACGGGCCTGATGACATAGATTTCATTGCTGAGTGATACTGCATTGTACGTAAGTACCACAAGTTCTTTATCCATTTTTCACTTTCTGTGATATTGAACTTGTACGATAAACGAGGTTCTTGTAAACAGAGGCGTCCCAAACTTTGGGGTGGCTGTGTCTTTTTGATTTTATTTTCCCTAAGCTATAAGACCGTAAGTGGAAGTGCCCTAGGCTCTGTTTCTTTGTTTTTTAGATGTTTCCGGAAACACCATACACTTCTCCCGAGTGTCTGTTGGCAATTTACATCCCGCCCATCAGCATAACAAGGCTCCCAGTTCTCCATGGCCTGTCCTGCCTTTCTGGATTTTACACTTTTTTCAGATGGCCCTTTTGACCGGGGGGAAGTGAGACTTCATTGTAGTGCAGATTTCCTTTGCAAGCTTGCTTGGTTGGCCAAAAAGGGCGTATGCGTTTTTTCCTGAATATATTCAGGAAAAAATGCATACGCCCTTTTTGGCCAAGTGCATCATTGTGGACGTTCTGCCTCTTTTCCTATGCTTTCAATGCAATTCCAGTCTACCTCCTGAAATCGGTTTCCTGCAATTCTGCCCCGCTTTCAAGTCCTCTTGGCAGCCTTACTTCAGTATATTTTTGGACGATAGCTGTCATTTATAACTCTGCAGGTTTGTGAATTACAGTGCCCCTGAGCTCCTTTCTTCAACTCGCTTTCTTGTGACCTGGCCGCAACACCGCAGGATGGCTTCAGGCCCTAATCTGGTTCCGGCACGGCACGCTGAGCCTTTGGTTAATTCCTCTTTCTGGTGGGAAATGAGAGTTAAATTTGCCCGTCCAGACACCTCCAGCTAGTCTCTCATTGGTTCTCGCTATTCCTGTTCATCTTCCGCAGAAATTGCAAACTGGGCCAAACAGGAGATTAAAGGGACGGACTCTCCAAGTGGGGAGAGTGTTAGTAAAGCGTCTGGAATGTTGCACCCGAGTACCAGGGTACGAAAACTGAGACATATTTGAACACGTCTCCCGATCACATGGTTGATCATACTCTAGGTTCCACATGCATGTTTTAGCTGAAGGAAGAATACCTTAAACCTGGGTAGTTGAAACCCGTGGAATGGGTACCATGCAATATGACTTCAAAGGGTCTTCATTTGCTCACCGAACCTCTCCAATCCTATCACTGCTGCGTTTGTGCCCCTGTACACATGCTTGATTCTCTTTCGGAGACATAGCAATCCATAGGTTTTAAGATACTTACTAGTCAGGTACATTCTTAGGCGTTTAATATGCGGTGTTGAGTCCATTTCGTTGAGCAAGGAGTAGCTCTTGTCTATTCCATATTTGGCTTAAGGAACTTTATCTGTGCTCATTTCAATCTCTGGTTTTATGCAGCACCCCAACTCACCTTTACCCTTAAGCAAGCATAAGTTGGTTTTCTAAATTTGAGACCCTGTTCTGTTTTGGAATTCAGTTCCTGTGTAGCCAAGTTTACATTCCGTGTATTAGTGGTATCTTATGATGTTTCTTTTTCTGTGTGACTTATTTCAGTGAGAATCATCGTACCTGAATCCACTCATTGTGCTGCTAAGGGCCTGATGACATAGATTTCATTGCTGAGTGATATTGCTTTGTAAGTAAATACCACACCTTCTTTATCCATTTTTCACTTTCTGTGATGTTGAACTTGTACTGTAAACGAGGTTCTTGTAAACAGAGGCGTCCCAAACTTTGGGGTGGCTGTGTCTTTTTGATTTTAATTTCCCTAAGCTATAGGACCATAAGTGGAAGTGCCCTAGGCTCTGTTGCTTTGTTTTTTAGATGTTTCAGGAAACACCATACACTTCTCCCGAGTGTCTGTTGGCAATTTCATCCCGCCCATCAGCATAACAAGGCTCCCAGTTCTCCATGGCCTGTCCTGCCTTTCTGGATTTTACACTTTTTTCAGATGGCCCTTTTGACCGGGGGGAAGTGAGACTTCATTGTAGTGCAGATTTCCTTTGCAAGCTTGCTTGGTTGGCCAAAAAGGGCGTATGCGTTTTTTCCTGAATATATTCAGGAAAAAACGCATACGCCCTTTTTGGCCAAGTGCATCATTGTGGACGTTCTGCCTCTTTTCCTGTGCTTTCAATGCAATTCCAGTCTACCTCCTGAAATCGGTTTCCTGCAATTCTGCCCCGCTTTCAAGTCCTCTTGGCAGCCTTACTTCAGTATATTTTTGGACGATAGCTGTCATTTATAACTCTGCAGGTTTGTGAATTACAGTGCCCCTGAGCTCCTTTCTTCAACTCGCTTTCTTGTGACCTGGCCGCAACACCGCAGGATGGCTTCAGGCCCTAATCTGGTTCCGGCACGGCACGCTGAGCCTTTGGTTAATTCCTCTTTCTGGTGGGAAATGAGAGTTAAATTTGCCCGTCCAGACACCTCCAGCTAGTCTCTCGTTGGTTC